>NC_092111.1:19553123-19703777 GCF_045679555.1 Salvelinus alpinus
GATAATGATTTCTAGAAAACAAGAACAAAAGCCAACATCAGTTTCTATGGGTTGGGGGGGGGTTGTGGGGGATGGGGAAACAATTAAAACACACACCTACCTGCCTTTAAGGACAGAGTGCAGACTACCCCCCCCCCCCCCCCCCCCTCTCTTCCTTTTCCTGTCAATTCCATTGGTGTGAGTTGTGTGGAGATGACACAGGGTAAAGAATGTAAACAGGCCCTTTTAAAGTGGGCCCAACACCTCATTATGACTGGGGGTTGAGAGTGTAACCATGAGGGCTGAATCTTGAAACCATAACAAATCCCGTATCAAGCCTGTATTATAAACCAACTCTGACTATAATATCCAACATATCCACCGGCATATCATATCACATACCTATCTGTGAATTACTACACCTTCAAAGAAATCAAACAATAGCAGCTTCTGACTCAAAGTTTTGGATCAACACCCACCCCAAAAATAAAACAAATGTTTGATGATAGAAGAAGGTTTCCATGGTGATATTCTGCAATGTGCAATTCAGGGGCACTAACTAGGCATCATATCTGCCCAGGGGCAATCCAATGCTGGTATCACTCCACAGACACTATAAACATATGTGAAAGTGTAACTAACTTCTAGCTCTAGCCAGCCAGATGTATTGGTACAATCTGGTTCACTGCTATGATTACATTCCAATGTCCATACAAGCATATTTAGATAGAATGTGTGCCCAATACATGACTTAGGTGGTATGCTAGTATGAATGTTTGGAACACGGACCATCTCACTGAACAACCTCATTGACCTAATGAATATTATGGCCAAGAACTAACACTTGAATCTTCCATGTTGTAATTGGTAGATGAGGAATTCATATAATGAGATTCAACACACATTTCAACACATCAGTATGTCACGTCAACACGTCCCTCAGGTGCAAGACATTTCCTTAGTAATTGGCGAGGAGAGAATGGATAATAAGCAGTACAAATGATGTGTTGCTCCTGCTCTTTCCATCCATGTAGACTTATACTGAAAATATACTATATACAGTATATATAATACATTATCCATGTGATAGCCAGAATGACCTGTTCACTACATGTCCCTGTCTCTGAAAATAAATATGATGGTCAAATTAACCAGTCTGGTAGCATGTTTCCTCTGCAATAATTATTTCATTATTTACTTTCGACGTGTTCTCATTTGAATGACTCTACTGCATTACCAAGAACAAATTACATTGGGAATATGTAGATTGAAATGCAAGCATGGCTGAAATAATTGGAAATGTATAATCATGTCAGTTAGGCTTTATGTCAATTTCTGGTGGAAATACAGTAGGGACGGATGACTAATATCTTAACTACATGATGTCATCGTTTTCAGCAAACTGCAGTCCCGAGCATCGGTCTCCAGTGGCTTGATGTTAGTGACATCTAGTGGCTGACAGAGACATTGTCCTCATAGTGAGACAAAGAAACAGCCTGAAACACCCAAGTAACTCCAGGGTATGACAAAACCTTTTTATTTACTGCTCTAATTACGTTGGTAACCAGTTTATAATAGCAATAAGGCACCTCGGGGGTTTGTGATATATGGCCAATATACCACGGCTAAGGGCTGTGTCCAGGCACTCTGCATAAGAACAGCCCTTAGCCGTGGTATATTGACCATATACCACACCTCCTCGGTACTTATTGCTTAAAGGGGGTAGGTGCTAATAGCAGCTGAGTCATTATCCCAAGTCAAGCCCATAGACCCTGAGAAAAGGAGATAGGGCCGAGCAATATAGCTTGTCATTTAAGGTGGCACTATTGCCATATTGGTTACATATTACGTCATATAGTTCCTCTCTAGGTTTCTTCCTAGGTTCTGGCCTTTCTAGGGAGTGTTTCCTGGCCACTGTGCTTCTACATCTGTTTGGGGTTTTAGGCTGGGTTTCTGTACAGCACTTTGTGACATCGGCTGATGTAGAAAGAGCTTTATAAATACAATGTGATTTGATATAGCTAAAGAAGAAGTAAACTACAGGGGTCAATTTGGGATAGAGTGATAGAACACTCAGTAGACGACAACGTTTGGAGGGTTGCAGATAGAAACTTCTAAAGGGTTTGAATTGCTCCATGGCATTGTACATGAATAGTATCTGACTGTCTGACTGTGATATGTGGTTGTCCCACCTAACTATCTTGAAGCACTAACTGTAAATTGCTCTGGATGAGAGCGTCTGCTGAATGACTCAACTATACAAATGTACTAGACTAGTGAGTGACTAACACTAGCAGCCACAAGGTGGCGATATATAATTCAAGAAAACGGTAGTACTGTTGTGTGATCTACCAATGAATTACACAGACCCAAAATGTTTAGGTTGAAAGAAAATATACACAGGGACACAATTTCATTATAAATCTGTAAAAACGAGTTTTAATGGCAAAATACATGAAAATGACAAATATGGAAACTGCCTCCTTTATAAAAACGACCTGTTATTACTGTATTTATGACAATAAATATAGACTGCACCATGAACAGCTGATGATCAAAACAAGATACATTTATGACTATCCAATGAGTGCAGGAAGCTTTTCTACCACGGATGCGTATTATTATTCCAATATTTTGCCTCAACAAGATAGTAGAAAATAAGATATTATTCTGACCCTGATTCTTCAAAACAAACATATAACATATTTTTTTTAAAGAGCAATCTTTAAAGATGGAATCCGTAGTGGCGAAACGGCGCCACTGTCGTTGCTTTGTTTTGTTGACGAAGCAAAGCGGCGAGCGTCGCACAGCGTGGTAAAAGAACATGCAGGACATATTCCACCGTTCTAGCGCGCGTCCAACGATGTACCGACTGACGAAAAAAAGTGTACATTGTTTGCAGTCACTTCTTTATTGTTGTAATATCGCAAACGGACGTGGCTGTTTCACCATTAAGGATTCCAACTTAACATTAAATAAAAAATTATCACAGTCATTAACAATGACATTTCAAGCCACAATCTTTAAAGAAATTGCACTTCAAAATACTGGTCAGGGTGAGAAGATTTATAGTACCTTTCTATTTGATCGTACCTGTGTAGGATCTTAATTTGACCACTCTTTTTGTTGCTGAGAATTTTCCTGCACCACAGGAAATGCAGATGAGCTTTGTGATTTACATGAATTCACTGAAAACCCACACTAATACACGGTTATATTAATGGTATTGCACTTTTCTCGTAGCCTATTTTTGGCCAGCTAATAGCCTAACCACCGATCAAGCAACCGATCATGCAACATTATGGTCTAAACGTTCAAATCCTGGTGCTGGAGGATTATTTATCTGAGACAATATAGGTCAAATTAAGATCCTACACCTGTACATCATACAGTATGAACACAGCAAGGGTAGTATAATGTATTAGAGTTATCAAAGGTGTCGATGAGGGGAGAGTTGAACTAAATAAAATCTTTATCATCTACATTTCATTCCAGCTCTCACAGAGGATAGTACAGAATTGCATAAGAGCACATCAATAATAAATTAACATCAATGACATCAAACAAAAGAAGAGGGTAAAAAAAGATTGCAAAACATATACTGCATATTCAACATACAGTTGAAGTCAGATGTTTACATACACTTAAGTTGGAGTCATTACAACTCGTTTTTCAACCACTCCACAAACTTCTTGTAAACAAACTATAGTTTTGGCAAGTCAGTTAGGACATCTATTTTGTGCATGACACAAGTCATTTTTCCAACAATTGTTTACAGACAGATTATTTCACTTATATTTCACTGTATCACAATTCCAGTGGGTCAGAAGTTTACATACACTAAGTTGACTGTGCCTTTAAACAGCTTGGGAAATTCAAGAAAATTATGTCATGGCTTTAGAAGCTTCTGATAGTCTAATTGACATAATTTGAGTCAATTGGAGGTGTACCTGTGGATGTATTTCAAGGCATACCTTCAAACTCAGTGCCTCTTTGCTTGACATCATGGGAAAATCAAAAGAAATCAGCCAAGACCTCAGCAAAAAATTGTAAACCTCCACAAGTCTGGTTCATCTTTGGGAGCAATTTCCAAACGCCTGAAGGTACCACATTCATCCGTACAAACAATAGTACGCAAGTATCAACACCATGGGACCACGCATCCGTCATACCGCTCAGGAAGGAGATACGTTCTGTCTCCTAGAGATGAACATGCTTTGGTGCAAAAAGTGCAAATCAATCCTAGAACAGCAAAGGACCTTGTGAAGATGATGGAGGAAACAGGTACAAAAGTATCTATATCCACAGTAAAACGAGTCCTATATCGACATAACCTGAAAGGCTTCTCAGCAAGGAAGAAGCCACTGCGCCAAAACCATCATAAAAAAGCCAGACTACGGTTTGCAACTGCATATGGGGACAAAGATCGTACTTTTTGGAGAAATGTCCTCTGGTCTGATGAAACAAAAATAGAACTGTTTGGCTATAATGACCATTGTTACGTTTGGAGGAAAAGGGGAAGGCTTGCAAGCCGAAGAACACCATCCCAACCGTGAAGCACGGGGGTGGCAGCATCATGTCGTGGGGTGCTTTGCTGCAGGAGGGTCTGGTGCACTAAACAAAATAGATGGCATCATGAGGCAGGAAAATTATGTGGATATATTGAAACAACATCTGAAGACATCAGTCAGGAAGTTAAAGCTTGGTCGCAAATGGGTCTTCCAAATGGACAATGACCCCAAGCATACTTCCAAAGTTGTGGCAAAATGGCTTAAGGACAACAAAGTCAAGGTATTGGAGTGGCCATCACAAAGCGCTGACCTCAATCCCAAAGAAATTTTGTGGGCAGAACTGAAAAAGCGTGTGCGAGCAAGGAGGCCTACAAACCTGACTCAGTTACACCAGCTCTGTCAAGAGGAATGGGCCAAAATTCACCCAACTTATTGTGGGAAGCTTGTGGAAGGCTACCTGAAACGTTTGACCCAAGTTAAACAATTTAAAGGCAATGCTACCAAATACTAATTGAATGTATGTAAACTTCTGACCCACTGTCAATGTGATGAAAGAAATGAAAGCTGAAATAAATAATTCTCTCTACTACTTTTCTGACATTTCACATTCTTAAAATATAGTGGTGATCCTAACTGTCCTAATGCAGGGAATTTTTACTAGGATTAAATGTCAGGAATTGTGAAAAACTGTGTTTAAATGTATTTGGCTAAGGTGTATGTAAACTTCCGTCTTCAACTGTATCTATATATCATTCATATAATTACATAATATAATTACACATTATAGTCAGAAGTCGTACGCTCCTGAGTGCTCTACTTGGATTCCTTCCGTCTTCTTCAGTCTCAAAACCAGAACTGCTTCTAGCGCTGAGACCATGTCTGTGTCTGATATGGCACTGTATCCCCTATGTAGGAAAAATGCTGCCATATCAGATGTACCCAAGACAAGTTTGTTGCACTGTTCCCTAAAGGTGCTCCTTCCTATCAGAGTTTAGTCTGGAAAGAAGATGGCATCTTTTGGCCTTGGTTAGTCATTGGAAAAACACTTCCTCCTCTAACGTGTGTATCTGTATCTCTTTCTGTGTGTGTGGTTCCCTTGGACAACGTGCTCGTTCGGGCGCCTGGACTGTGTGAGCTGCCTCCTAGCTCTGTCCCAGTGAACAGTAGTTTAGTTTCTTCCCTTTGACTCAAACTCCCATGATTCTCGGGTCTCATGGAGCACACCTGTACATGGGCCGTACCTGCCTTGTCTGGGAGAGGTCCTGACAGTCTGCCCCCGGCCTCTCCCTCTCCTACCCTGTTGTCCTGGTAGCTGGTGTTTTGATGGTGCTTCAGCGATGAAGGCCTACTAAGTGGCCCTTCTTCCAGTCCAGCTCCCCTGGTCCTGGAGTGGTCCATCTCTGCTGGGGTAGGGGTATTCTGGGCTGTCATGGGCCGGTCCATTCCTGTTAAGGTAGAAGTGTGCTGGGATGACCTGGACCAGTCTATTCCTGCTTGGGTAGGGGTGTTCTGGGCTGCCATGGACCGGTCCATCTTTGCCGGGGTAGGGGTGTTCTGTGATGCCACAGGGCTAGTCACCAGACTGTAGTGACGACTGGTCCTGGGCTGTACCATGTGGATCCCCCCAATGGGGATCATCAGGTTGGGGGTCCTGGCTAGCTGCTGAGAGTGGAGAGGCAGGTGGCTGAAGACACCACCGTGGCCCCCTCGGGATGGTCTAGTCCTGGGGGACAGGATAGGGAGGCACGCCTCGTCGTCCTCCTGAACAGAGTAGCTCTTCAACTGGGTAGGGATGAGGGGAAGGAAGGTTGTAAAGGTTAGAACCACAACGCAACCAAACCACAATGCCAACACGACTTGTGAAGAAACATACCATGTTTATATCAGGTGAGTTGACTGAGACATTGGCACACATTTAGAGGCTGATGGCACAATCTCAGACATCTAATGATAGGTGTGTGACTCATTTTTTTCACAAACTGCCCAGAACAAACACATTTGTGTCTATTTGGGAACCATCTTGCATTATTTTCAGGTTTTGTGTTGTTGGTTTAGTTTGAATCATATAAAAGTAGAGCGTTACCCTTCCTTCCTTTTCCTATAAAGGTATGACTTTAAAATAACCCTGAATGTACCACCATACGTATCTATATTTGTTTTGGATGTTTATTTTACTTGTATTTGGCTGTTTAGCCCTCACAGGAACTGCTTTGTGTGTAGAAAAGGGTTTATTTAATCTCTGAACCCAACCGGCTAACCAAACAGAGACAAATCACGTCGCAGGTGAGTGAGCAGCACTGTGGTTATCAAACCAATCCGTCCCCACGTTATAGACATAAAATTAAATTATGCAACAAAAATAAAAGAGCCAAGCAGTCTTCCACAGGTCGGACACAAAGTGTGTCTGTGTTGTGTTCGAGGGGTGACAGAGAGAGACTGAAATACTCACCAGCCTTGCCTTGGAGCTTGTAGCCGTAGCAGGTCTGTCCCTGTGGGGATTTGAAGATGGGTCTCTGGGCAGACAGGCTCTGTGTTGAGCAGGGATGGTGGCCTGAGGGGAAGGGGAGCTGGGGGACTTGGGCCTGACAGGCAAGAGGCCTCTTAGGGGGGACAGATGTTTCTCTAGGGGGGGGGAGACATGACAACCTAGCAGGGACAGAGAGGAGGGTGGGGAGGGGTTGGAGGGGGCAGGGGACAGGTTATGCCTAGGAGACAGGGATGAGAGTGGTGGAGGGGAGGGATGGCAGGAGACAGGGGAGAGGTAACGCTTGGGGGAAGGGCATCGGAGAGGGGACAGGTCCGCTCTAGGGGATAGGGAGTGAGCAGGAGAAAGCTGATTGGTTAGGGATAGGGATGGAGATAGGGCTGGAGTTGGTGAGGGACAGTGCAATGGGGAGCGGTGACCACAGGGGTCCAGTTGCCTCCTCAGAGAGAATAGAGCTCTCTTCTTGCTGGGGGAACCAGCAGTGTAACAGAGGCTTGGCTCCTGGGGACTCAGCCTCTGAGGCTGGCTGCGCTGGCTTGACCCAGATGGTCTGGTCCTGTCCCGGTCTGGTGTGGTTCTGTTCTGGTCTGGGGGTTTGGGTGGCTTCAGGTGGCTTGTTGAGGTGGTGGAAGGGTCTTCATGGGACCAGGACTCCTCTTCACCATCATCATCATCATCATCATCATCATACTCGTTGTCATCGTCGTCTGCTTCAGTTTCACTAATGTCAGAGTACCGGTGCTCGTCCTGTCCTGTCTCTGGCCAGACTGAGCAGTCTGGGGGGGAGGGGAGAGATCATTGTAAGAATTAGGCAACATAACAAAGTATTATTGGATATTTTTAATGTAGACACAGCAACATAACATCGTCTGACCTTCTTCAGCCTCAGAACCAGTCATTGGCCCGTCATGGCACTTCTTCCCATGGGCCTTGGACTTCATGTGTTTGGTGAGGTTCCCTGGAACAACAGAGAACCATTACATTGCCATCACGAGACATCCCTAACAACACACTGGATGAACAGAGATGTCAACTCCGAGCAGATCAACAGTACACTTTTCCTTAAAAATCTATTTTATAAGAGAGGCCTTGTCCCAATAAGGCAGCTATTTCAGTACCTATCCACCTATCCATACCCTCTAGAGAGTCACAGTCCTGTGACTATCTGTAACCTCAGTAAGTCAGCATTCCTGTGTCCATCCATAGCTCACCTTTGGTTTTGAAGGCGAAGTTGCAGTGCTTGCAGACGTAGGGCCGTGAGTCGGTGTGCAGGCGGATGTGTTTACGCAGCATACTAGGCTTCTTACAGCGGATGCCACACTCCTCACACACATATCTGCCCCTGCCTCGACCCCGCACGTACACATACTCCTCACTAGACCTGTAGCTGACGGACGAGAGAGAGAATTTTAGTTATATTTTAGTGTTGTTTTATTATGTATAGGTAATGCTACCACCATAAACCTTGTGAATTGATGCTAGTGTTCTTTCAATAACATCTAGGAATGGAGAGGAACCTGAGTGAACAGAGTACCCAAAGTTGAGATATTTGGATCTGAATCCCGGGTCAAATTTTCAGTGGTGAGTTCATTTCCACCCCTGATGAAAACCACAGTCCATATGGCTGCAATAAAAGCATTGGTTCTATATACTGTATATAGCACCTGCAAGCTGCTATAATGTTTCTATTTATTGACGTATCTGTTTGGCACACACCCTTCTTACACAGTGAACTCACACTCTGGCAGTTGGTTAGGGGGTCCACCCCTCTCTGTGTGTGTGTGTGTCTGTGTGTGTGTGTGTGTGTGTGTGTGTGTGTGTGTGTGTGTGTGTGTGTGTGTGTGTGTGTGTGTGTGTGTGTGTGTGTGTGTGTGTGTGTGTGTGTGTGTGTGTGTGTGTGTGTGTGTGTGTGTGTGTGTGTGTGTGTGTGTGCTTTTGGGGTGGAGGGTGTTCTGGTTTGGGGTTATAAAAGCCCCTCTGTGTGAAGCTGAAGTGGGTGCCCTGCAGTGGGACTCTAACCCCCATCACCACCCTCTCACACCACCACCACCCAGCCCCAGTCCAAACACAGAGAGCCTGCAACATCAGCTGGGGTTTGGAACAGCCAGCCAATAAAAACACACCAGAGAGGGAGGAAACCCTGGGCTCAGACCAGCTGCTCCAAATAAACAGAAAACAAAAACGTCTTTCTATTAATATGATCGCTAATTACAATGATAGCTAACATGCTTCATTTTCTCAACTTAATCACTGTTTGGTGCCTTAAAAGCAATGTTTTGACTAAATGAATGAGACAGGTGTTGCGATGTCCTTACAGGGGTTCAATGTAGAGCTTTTATGAAACCATATCAGCTGTGTGTGTGTGTGTGTGTGTGTGTGTGTGTGTGTGTGTGTGTGTGTGTGTGTGTGTGTGTGTGTGTGTGTGTGTGTGTGTGTGTGTGTGTGTGTGTGTGTGTGTGTGTGTGTGTGTGTGTGTGTGTCGATTGTTTTATTGTTACATAGGCCGTTTTGGTGAATAAGAATTTGTTCTTAACTGACTTGCCTAGTTAAATAAAGGTTAAGTAAAACAATTTAAAAAATGGAGCAGGCCTTTTCTTAAAAGCTCCTTAAATACCAGCCCCTCATATCACGCTTGGACAGCCTAAGATACAAATGCAAGTTGGTGGCATTGAAACTTGGCAGTCTTGGCCATTTACATAGGCTTAGATTAGGCAGGCCTGACTAAGAGTAGCCAAAACAACTGGCTAGGTACTGCTCTGTTTCAGCCGTTATGGGCAGGCTAGCTGTGTGCAGTGGCGTAAAGTACTTAAGTAAAAATACTTTAAAGTACAATTTAAGTAGTTTTTGGGGATATCTGTACTTTACTATTATTATTTTTTGACTACTTTTACTTCACTACATTCCTAAAGAAAAATGTTTTACTCCATACATTTTCCCTGGCACCCAAAAATACATTTTGAATGCTTAGCAGGACAGGAAAATGGTCCAATTCATACCTATCAAGAGAACATCCCTCGTCATCCCTACTGCCTCTGATCATGAGGACTCACTAAACATACATGCTTCGTTTGTAAAATATGTCTGAGTGTTGGAGTGTGCCCCTGGCTATCCGTGAATTCAAACAACAAGAAAATGGTACTGTCTGGTTTGCTTAAATAAGGTATTTGAAATTTTTATGCTTTTCCTTTTTTATGCTTAAGTATATTTTAGCAATTACATTTACTTTTGATACTTAAGCATATTTAAAACCATATACCTTTAGACTTTTACTCAAGTAGTATTTTACTGGGTGACATTCACTTTTACTTGAGTCATTTTCTATTAAGTCATCTTTACTTTTACTCAAGTATGACAATTGGGTACGTTTTCCACCACTGGCTGTGTGGAGAAGGTACTGCTCTATTTCAGCTGTTATGGACCGCCTAGCTGTGTGGAGGAGAAGGTACTGCTCTGTGTCAGCAGTTATGGACCGCCTAGCTGTGTGGAGGAGAAGGTACCACTCTGTTTCAGCCGTTATGGGCATCTGTTTGAATTATGTTTGAATCTTTTATGATGTAATGTGATTCAAATAAAGTATTTCAAATGTGTGTGTGTGGATGCATGTGTGTGTACATGCCCACTGACAAAAAATCCCACATGCCGAACTGATATACAGCATGTAGGCATATTGATGGCCACCAACCCACGCAATTCATAGTTTACTCTGACACCCATTCACAGATCCTGCCCCTAGTTTTATCTTCAGAGAGACAGCCTACACTAAATCTTCCCTCACTCAGCCTTCACTCCCCCGTAATGTAGCCATACTGAAAGGTCATTGTTTGACTTCCTCTTGTTCACTGCTTTGTCTTATCATCTCGCACACACACAACGGCCCGACCAGATGGAATTGGCGGACTCAGAGCTCCACACAGCACAGCAGGGAAGAGAGATGAGTCATTCCCAGGTAGCACATTGGGCTTATTGGAAGTTGTGGGAATGTATGTTTTTGGTTTCACATTGGTTGTGGGAATGAAGCAATACATTTCCTGACCAGTAAAACTGAACTTAAAAGTTCTGAGAACAGAAGTGAACATTTAGCCTATTCTGAGAATGTTTTACTCTGTTTCCTTGAAAGATTTCCTGGGAGTTTTTATTAACGCTCTGAGAACGGAAATTATAGGTTATTTTGAGTTTTTTTAATAACTTCCTGAATGTGTGGCCAATTAGTGGGCGCGGCCAACACACCTGAACACACTTAACCAGATAGAGGATAGAGAGCGTTTTGTTGATGCTGAGAACGGACTGTATACGTTTTTAATAACATTAATAGAACATTCTCTGAATGTTGCAAAAGTTTTCTTGTGGTTTTTAAAAGAAGGTTTTCTTAACGTTCTGAGCAGGGGGCGCAAAGTAAGGGGGCGCAAAGTACATGAGGATGGAGGAGAGGTGGTCTGGTGGACGGCTCTGTAATTTTACATTTTTCAAACACCTTTACAGCCTTTTCCTGTAATCTAGAGGCATAATCATTATGCCTTATTCTAGGTCACAAATGTCTATTTTTCTGTATAGGTTATCTAAGCATACCTCTTGACAATTTTAGTATTTTCTTGCCAGCGGGGATGCCAGCTAATGGCCCTGCTACACAATAGCCATCGGGCGTCCGGCATTGCCATCAGCCATCGAGGAAATGCTTCCTTTAAAATCAATAAAAGCTGTTATACTGCATCCAATTCTCGATGGCTGACGCATGCGTTCATTCTATCTTGTGAATTGAAATAATGAGAAATAAAGTTGATTTTGATTGCATATTGCCTTGACTATACACCACTGGTTATTGTACTAAGATGTATGAAGTCAAGAAGCTACTAGCTAGCAGAAACTCTAGCTAACTAGCTACATTGAGTATGTTCACAATGTAAACAAAAGCAACTTGTGTAATTAGAGGATCATTTAGTACAAGCACTAGCAACAATTGAATGAGTACTTGTGAAAAACTTGACCAAAGCTATTGTACTTACACACAAATAATGAATATGGTACAGTAGGGGACAATAGAATAAAGACGCGCTTCCCCTCTGCTCCTCACACGTCTCAAAACAACACGCTCTGTGTAGCAAGTAGAACGTCACATTGACACAACGCTGATGGCAAAGCAACGCAACACTTATAGTGGAGCTGAGGTGTAAGATAGTTAGACAAGCTACTCTAACTTGATTGACAGCCTGAAATGGCTTGATAGCTAGTTATGAGTTTGGGAGATTGGGAACCTATTTAGCTGACTAGTTAAAGCCAACTTCACAAAATTGTTAGGTGGCTGTATTACAGTTGTATTTATTAACCAAGAAGGAATCAATAGGCGACATATCTTGGGGGGGTGGGGGGTTCTCTTTGCCTGATCCAGTCAGTGTGCCCCCTCTGAAAAATACCGCTGACAGATCTTTTTATAAATGATTATGATAAAACGTGAAGACCATTTAGGTCTAAGCCCTTAGATCGCAATATCTACTAAGCTAATGTTTTAAATTGTTTTAGGATGGTCATAAAATGGATCATTTAGCTATTTGAGGACCCCTGTTGATATATTAGTTAGCTCAAACGGTTCGGTCCGGACAGTTGCTTTTGTGAGAAGACATCTTGGAAATTGGGATGTCTGCGTCAGAGAGTTCAGACGACTGCCGTAAAGCTTGCGGATGTCGTGGAGCAAAACAAACCACACTGTCGTGTTCATGAGAGTCTCCTCTTTCATCTCATTAGTTTGTAGCTCTAACGGTTCGGGTTCTACAGATTATTTGGTGACGATTTTCTTGTCCGGATTCTGTCAACTTTAGAAAAACACAGCTTTTAAAAGCCCCATGTTATGAAGTAGGCAGAAACTTTATATCGGCGGAAAGGGGGGATTGAGCTGCAGCCACTACAATAAACTGTAAGTCTCTAGCATAAACACACAGGTAGCTATTCAAAATGACATCACGGTGTGACGAACGGGTGCGTCAATCGACTCTAAGGGGTTTTAATTTAACATATGAAAAAATGAAAAACAGCACAATGCTGACGGGGCACTTGCCCTTAGGAAGCTTTTCTGAGACGTTCAGAGAACATTCTAAGAATGTTATTTAAACATTACAAAAGTTTACTTGTAGTTTTTATGGAAAGTTTTCTTAATGTTCTCGGAACAATTTGAGAACATGACTTTAAATAAAACCAGGGGGAAACCTGTAGGAAACATTATGTTGAATTACTGAAATTCCCACAGAAGAACGTTGTTTCTTAACGTTCTCTGAACTATTTGAGAACATTCCCAATGTCAAACCAGTAGGAAAACGTTCCTAGAACATTACCAAGATTGAAATTGAATGTAACCATGTTTGAATGTTTAGGAAACTTTCTGTTAAATTAATGAAATACCAAGAAAAATAAAAGACACTTTTTGTCAAGTTCCTTAAATGTGCTGAGAATGTTCCAAAGCCAAGCAAGTATTCTGCACTATTCCCAGAAGGTCATGGGAAGGTTGTATGCAAAATAACTATTGGACAAACACACTCTCACCAAGCTCAAAGAAACATATGGTTCTCAGAACGTTATGTGCTAGCTGGGTTGTGACTGATGAGAAGAAGGCTGTGAACCTGAGTCACGACAACAACAGGTTCCCAGCGGTACTCAGAGAGATGCAGAGGAACACACAGATGGCACCTCAGTAGCATATTCACAGATATGATGGAGGAGACCAAGTGTTCTCAGGAGTTTCAGTTATGTCTGCTTCATAACAGTGTGATTCAATCTAGCTGTGTGGATTACTGTAAATGAAGACAGATGAATCAGAGCGCTCTCGAGCTCTCTCTCTCCTATCTGACACATCCTACATAAGTCCCATTACTAGAGAAGCAGAGTTAGTATCAAACACCTTCCACTCTCTCCTCTGAAAATAGTGCCCCTCTTGTTCTCTGTCTACAAATAGATACACATAAACCCAGATGCACAGAGAAATCATGTAAATAGACTCAAGGTTCTCATTCATTCAATCAATCACCATCTAAAATGGGAATGAAATCGGGAATGAAATTGGCCACTATTTCCCTCTACAGCTGAATGACCAGAACCATTGACTGTGTTGGGTGTAACTGAACTTCTACACAGGGTACAGTAGAGGAAGCTGGGTAGTTGTTGGTCATTTCCTGGCAAGGGCCACTCAACAGACGGGCTCTGTTGGTGTAGTCAGACAGACAACCCTTAGCCCCTCATGTCCTGCAGAGGGGAACGACAACATTTCACAGCTCTCCATACACAACACAGAGACCAAATAC
This sequence comes from Salvelinus alpinus, assembly GCF_045679555.1. Classification (NCBI taxonomy): domain Eukaryota; kingdom Metazoa; phylum Chordata; class Actinopteri; order Salmoniformes; family Salmonidae; genus Salvelinus; species Salvelinus alpinus. The sequence goes on from NC_092111.1 coordinate 19,567,382, forward strand.
CCTCACTGTCAAGGACTAGTAGCTTACAGTACCATGCCTTGTACTGTATAGAGCAAAACTTGTAAGGCTGAGTGTAGTTTCTCATGTCTTTATGAATGTAAAGCAAATAATGCTTTGCATCTTTAAATGTTTAAGTGTTATTTCAACTCTAAAATGTAATCAGTCATAGCCTGCTCACCCTCCCTCACAGATCCAGATTCGAGGTGGAGCTTCTCTACATTTGCTGGTTGACTGGGTCTCTGCTTCTTTTTCCTCCTCTTCCTTCTCTTCCTCCTCCTCTCGTTCTTTCTTTAGCTCCTTGTCCTCTGCGGACTGCTCTTGCTCTGTTGTCTCGACACGGTGGCTGTCACCGGGCAGAGTGGCATGTACCTACACTCGAGAGAGACATGCAGGGCAAATTCACCAACCCTGCTCCAGCAAGATCAGGCCAAGGAGACAGGGATGGGGGGGAATTCATCATAACTTATGTGTTTCAGTACTTATCTGAATTATACTGTAGCATTACAATTTACAATATAGGCCTACACGCTTGAAATGAGAAATAAGGCCAAACTGTATTGGGTGTATTGGGTCATATACAAAATAAAGTAAAAAACTACAGCACATAGTGCAGTATGGGACAAGGCTAAATAAATACATACAGTACTGCAAATTTCACATTGACCTTTCTATGAGGAGGCCTCCAGTAAAGTCTCTTTACCTCAGAATGGCATGGCGTCTTCATGTCGGTGGGCTCTGGTGGGGTCTCTGCCGGGGTGGATGACATGGGAGACATGGTGTAGATGGTGGGGCAGACCCTCTGCTTGCAGTCCAACAGGGACAGGGCTGTCTTGCTGGAGAGGCCTGGAGGGTTGGGGTCATACTCGCTGGTAGACCAAGAGGAGTACACTGAGGGCTGGTGGTCAGTCGAGGTGGAGGTGGAAGGATTTGGCTTGACGTAGTTCAGATAACACCAGCTGTGAGAGGTGGTGGACTGGAGGGTCGGATATGAAGATCTTTCTTGACTTATTGGAGTACACACCCTAGGTAAACATGTTGGAATCACAACCTTTTCTTCTTTTGTGGATGTTTCCACGATTACGTTTCCTACACAACTCTCCTCTTCTTCCTCCTCCTTCACTCGTTTCTGCTGCTGTTTGGACTCAGGGCTGAAATCGACACTGTTTGAAGGGGATAACAATCGCTTGTTGCTCCCTGAGCCCGAAGATCTACAGCCCTCATCAGACCACAACTGGCTGCCTGAAGGCAGAGGCAAAGCCAAGTGGTTGCCTGGAGGCAGAGCCAACTGGCTGACTGGTAGCAGAGTCTCAGACAACATCTTGCTACTTATAGGCAGAGTCATGACCAGGTGGCTGTTATGTTCAGGCATTGGGGAATTTCTATTGCCACTGTTTAACCCAGAACACACAGGTTCCTGGGACCTAGATGTTGTGGTTTGGGACAGAGTGGTGTATATGGCACTGGCTAGGGTGTTGGTGTCTGCCTGTAGCCGGACTACTGCTACTGCTGGTGATATAGAGGGCCGGAGTAACTCTGGGCTACGTGAGATGTTAGGGTGAGGGTGAAGTATCTGCGGAGGATGTGTTACAAACTCTGAATGTCCATCATGAATGTGCGTTGGGACTGGGATCTCCAGCTTCAGGCCTGTGGACATTGGAAGGTAGTGGGCCCTAGCTATCCCTAATCGGCACTGGGTGGGGAGGGAGTGGGAAGGGTAGACAGGGCGGGGTTGGGGTTGGGCAGGATGGATGTAGGTGTGGACAGGACGGAGGGAGATAATTAGAGGTTTCCCTGAACAGGGAGGTGATGGGGTTACCCTCTGGAGGGGGTCAGGAGATTCTACAGAGTTCTTTGAGGGTAGGACTTCAGAGCAATGTCCAGTCAAATGAATACTTTGACCCAGTTTCCATTGTGAGGGGGGCTCTTGGCAAAGAGTTTGTACAGGGTTACATGATGTGGGTTCGCCTGACAGAGGGGAACCAGCAGTCGCACTAAGGTGTCGAGGACCTGGGCTTAGTCTGGAAGAAGTGCTGGGACTGACAGGGTCAGGACTGGGGCTACAGTGAGAAGGATTGTTCACCTTTAGTGCTGTGTGTTTGGCAGAAATGGAGGGACTGGGGTTCCGCTTTAGTTCTGCAGGTTTGGCAGGCTGCTCCTCCTCTGGGTCCTTGACCGGAGTGTGTCTCATGAGGAGACATTTGCGTCTGTCACTCCAGCCGGCCGCGGAGCGCTCAGGGGACAAACTGCTGTAGTCAAAGGACTTGCTTCGCATCTCCAACATCGCCATCAGGACAGACTGCTGCTGTGGGTCGTGAGGTGCTTGCTCTGAGACCGACCGCCGCATCTCCCTTTTGTGAAGATGCAGCCCTGGGACGGTCAACATGTTAGGGGCCCTAGACCTCCTCAACGGTGTCCCAGCCAGGGTCTCCATGTCTCCAGGTCTGGTGGACTCCTCGAAGCATGCAGAGCGGCTAGACGCGTGGGATGCACAGCTGTCCTGGCTGGGGCTGCGAGGCAGGGAGATGGAGTCAAAGCTGGACATGGACTCCCCTGAAGACTGGGCGGCCTCTGCCAGACGGATACGTTTCTTCTTTGGGGGCAGCTTCTCGATGGGGACCCCAGACAGGGTGAGGCTCCTCTGTGGCCACTGGAACTCGTCTGTCCTTTCAGTCTGTTTAGGCATTATGGATGCTGTTTCTGACTGTGTCTGAACAGACTCAATAACATTGGTGTTGGAATCCTCAGTGACGAATATCTCCGGGACTTGAACATTGTGTTGGCGCACCAGTTTGCGAGGTGTTGGTTTGGACGAGTGTTCCTGCGGTTGTTTCTGAGACACATCCTCATGAGATGGAAAACTAAAATGTGCCTCCTCTTTACCTTGACTGTCTGTAAACAATGGGTCCTGTTTCTCAAATGAACTAGTATGCTGAATCACTGAGAAACATTTTGATGTATCTCCCCGATCCTGCTCTACCCATGGCCATGAGTTTCTATTGCATGCTACACTTTTTCTGTCTCTGCCTTGCACCGATGTGGAGAAGGTGGGTATGGATAAAGACACAGGAGAGGATGGATCATCAGATTCAAAACTCTCCTCTTTCCTTCTCTTGCGCATTGCCAAAGCCCCTGGTTTGCTAATCGGATAGTGTATCAACTGTGAACGGTCCAGCTGGCATATTGTTGTATCAAGACTCTCTTGGGGAAGTCGTGCTATACAAAGACTTCTCTTGTGTGCCTTATAACCTTCCCAGTTCTTACATCCAATGCCACAGGACTCACACTTGTATGGCTCTGGTTGACACTGCTTGTGATCAGGAGGCACGATGGACATATTGTGATTGTAGAGTGTGTTGGAGCTACTGTGTAAACTATGTTCCTCTTTAGTGAATTCAGCACCGGGTTGTAGTTCGATAGCAGGCTGGCGTCGTAGCATCCCAGTGCGGCGAGACTGTGTTTCAGACCGTTCATCGAAAGACTGGCTAAGGCGGAAGTTTCGTGGGAAGACGTCAGAGGAGGCATCAGTTGAACTAGCAGCAGAGGGCATAGAGAGGCTTCTCAGAAGAGGAGCCATGGAAGTGGATGACAGGCCTGCCGTTGAATCCACGTGTAGTGACTGGTGATGATGGAACTTCTCACACGGAACTCCCATAGTGATGGAACCACTGCTCTTAAACCCTGGGTCTCCAGGGTTTTTGGTGCTGTGGTGGACTACCGGTGGCTCTTTCAGAGATAGAGAAACCTTGGAGTTAGACTCATTGCTACTTCTCCTAGGCAGAGAGAACCTCCTGGGCTTAACGCTGTCTATCTTACTTGTGTCCACCACAGCCTCGTTGATTGTGATGAGGTTGGTGATGTGGTCAATGACCTGCTTCTTGGGCACTGTGAACGGGCTGCTCTTCTCCTGCTGTCCCTGGCCTCCAGAAGGCTGCTGGTCCTGATGCCGGGACATCCTCTGGAGGTGGCCCAGACGGCCATATTTCCCCATGATGATCTCTGCGTAGCTTTTGGCACTTGTTGCGTTGGGTGGAATGTCCTGCGACTGCTCAGTGCTCTCAGAGCGAGAGAAATAGCCAGACTCTGTGCTGCCTCTACTCCCTATACTCGCCATACCCAACGAGGAACTGATCGAGTCAGACGAGCCTAGAGGGCCACGTTTCCCTCGGCTCAAACGCATGGCCAGCCTCTTCTTGACGGCGTAGGAGTTGTCCATCCCGCTGGACTGCTCTGTAGACCTCTCTGTGTCTTCATGGGTCTTCTCATTGGCTACACTGCCATGTCTCTCCAAGTTAGAGGAGGCAGCAGACGATGGCTGTCTGGTTTCATCTTCTGACACTGGCATTGGTTCTTCTAAAGCACTGGGCTCTCCAGAGGCGAGGCCGGCCTTCACCCTGTGGGTATGGGACTTCCGGTGCTTGTAGAGGTTGCTCTTGGTCTTGAAAGAAAAGCCGCAGGGAGCACAGGGGTAGGGCCTCTCTCCAGTGTGGGAGCGGATGTGTTTCTGCAGGACGCTGGGCTTGGCACAGGCACGGCCGCAGTAAGAACACACATATTTCCCAGGTTTTCCAGGCTTATGCTCCCGTTTCTGCTTCAGGGTGCCCTCCTGGTTCTCCTCTGTGGCAGGAGCCTCTGTAGACTGGGTGGAGGTGGTTGATAAGGAGGGAGTTGCCGCGGTCCCCCCAGACGGGGTCCGAGACACTCTAGTCGGTGTTGCCTCTGCCTTTGCATGCTTACCCTCTTCCGACAGTGGGGTGTCTGAATCAACGCTTTGCCTCTGATTCCGGAGACGCTTGCGCTCCCTCTTATTAGGCAGTTTGTGGTGTTGTTGATGTTGAGGGCCTCCTTGTTTGGAGTGAGTCTGTTGTGTCTGTGGTTCGTGGTTCTGGGAGGAGGGAGATTTGGGAGGCTCAGGGTTTGGGAGAGGCAGAGCAGACTCTCCTGGCTGAGGCTGGTCATGACCTCTGGACTGCTCCCCAGTCGGCAAGTGGCTGCAGCTGTGCAACGCCTCCATAAAACGGAACAAAAACCTCAGGTAGACACCTGGGATCCCTCCGCCTGAGGCAGGCCACACAGGTCAAGCCTGTTCATTCAACGGACTCTGGGATTGATGTATGATGAGTATTTTGTTCCTTAGTTATATCTGTCTTGTACTGGATTTCAGGCTGTCTGTACTCATACTTAGTACTTACTCCAGTCAAGCCATTCATTCAACGGATCCTGGGCAACAACTGTGAATTGTCATGCGGTAATGAGGAAGTCCTTTTCCATCCTGAGCCAAAGAAGCTTCCCATCTCGGAGCTCTGTTGGCTCCCAGATTAAACAACTCTGCCCTCTGAGTCTCTGAGCCAGTCCCCTCAGATAGTCCCTGTTGTCCGGTATTCAGATACTGGGTTGAACCCGTCCTTGTGTCAGGCCTTCAGCTCTTCAGATCCAGTTTTCAGGACTTTTTGTTGGATGTCTGTGTCCTCACTCAAGAGGACCTGAAAGAAGAAAAAAGAAAAGATTAGGTGACTGATAGACAGACCCACCTGAGAGGTAGTCTCTATCTCTCCTTTCTCTTTTTCACACACACACAGTGCGCACACATGGACACACAGTGCGCACACATGGACACACAGACACCAAATGAAATTACATCATGAAGACAGATGGCAGAAACAGTCTCTCTCCGCCCACTATGATCTAAAAACATTACTGTCGAAAGGAGGGAACCAAACAGCTAAAAAGCAAGGTTTTAATCACTTATTTCATCGAGATGGATGATGGATGATCAAGTTGGAAACAAAGCTTGGGGTTTGGTCGTATTAAAGGGGCACATTTCTCATAGCGACCAGTTTCACTTCGTCAACAATAACAACAACAAACATTAGCATGATATAGAAAGTTATTCAATGCAGAAAGAAGTCTACTTCAAAAGTTCAAAACTGTACACCTAAAATGTATGTGTTAGTTACCAAACTGTGATTTGGAATCTGGCTACAAAAACATCTAATTTACCTGACTATTTATTATGAAGAAAACGCTCCAAGTCATAGCATCCATTTTCAGATTCTGCAACCAATAGCCCCTTGAATAGTTCCCAATCAGCCGTGTGCATTGCTCAAACATAAGCTACTACGTGTTTCTCAGGGATCACAATCCCAAGACAAGATGACAGATTTTTCCTTTTGATTGCCCAACTCATGAGCTTTTGTTGCAGCCAGATGAGTCAATAGTTTCATTCATCCAGATTCCCCCAAAGTCTCCCAACCCCAGCTGCTAACTCTAGCTAAAAAGAATTAGGCCAAATGCAAATGTTGTAGTCTGTAGATAGATAGCACCGCAAGATAACACCAACACTTACTTCCTGATGGTGTAGTCTGCAGATAGATACCACCATGAGATAACACCAACATCTCTCCTATTGAGAAGTGGGTTACATCATTCACCTGTGAAAAAAAGACACTACCGTCATTTAGTCAAATACTCATCTACAATAACACATTTGATATCCAATTTCTCCTTATTCTAACTTTACACTGTCAAACAAGCAGACTTCTCCAATGATAGCAAGTCACTGAAAGCCCATGAAGTAATATCAATTTCACTAAATAATATGTTCTTTAATAAATATTTACTTTCATACACCTAATGGCTCCAAAACTCTAACTGGTGTAGTTAAAGATTTCTAAACGCCAGGCAGCCAAATACAAACAATCTTCGTCATCTTAGCTTTGTATCATCTCTGTTTCTCATGAGGATAATATACAGTGGCTTGCGAAAGTATTCCCTTGGCATTTTTCCTATTTTGTTGCCTTACAACCTGGAATTAAAATTGATTTTTGGGGGGTTTGTATCATTTGATTTACACATGCCAACCACTTTGAGAATGCAAAATATTTTTTTATGTGAAACAAACAAGAAATAAGACAAAAAGACAGAAAACTTGAGCGTGCATAACTATTCACCCCCCCCAAAGTCAATACTTTGTAGAGCCAGCTTTTGCAGCAATTACAGCTGCAAGTCTCTTGGGGTATGTCTCTATAAACTTGGCACATCTAGCTACTGGGATTTTTGCCCATTCTTCAAGGCAAAACTGCTGCAGCTCCTTCAAGTTGGATGGGTTCCGCTGGTGTACAGCAATCTTTAAGTCATACCACAGATTCTCAATTGGATTGAGGTCTGGGCTTTGACTAGGCCATTCCAAGACATTTAAATGTTTCCCCTTAATCCACTCGAGTGTTGCTTTAGCAGTATGCTTAGGGTCATTGTCCTGATGGAGGGTGAACCTCCATCCCAGTCTCAAATCTCTGGAAGACAAACAGGTTTCCCTCAAGAATTTCCCTGTATTTAGCGCCATTCATCATTCCCTCAATTCTGACCAGTTTCCCAGTCCCTACAGATGAAAAACATTCCCATAGCATGATGCTGCCACCATCATGATTCACTGTGGGGATGGTATTCTCGGGGTGATGACAGGTGTTGGGTTTGCACCAGACATAGTGTTTTCCTTGATGGCCAAAATGCTCAATTTTAGTCTCATCTGACCAGAGTACCTTCTTCCATGTGTTTGGGGAGTCTGCCACATGCATTTTGGAGAACATCAAACGGGTTTGCTTATTTTTTTCTTTAAGCAATGGCTTTTTTCTGGCCACTCTTCCATAAAGCCCAGCTCTGTGGAGTGTATGGCTTAAAGTGGTCATATGGACAGATACTCCAATCTCCGCTGTGGAGCTTTGCAGCTCCTTCAGGGTTATCTTAGGTCTCTTTGTTGAATCTCTGATTAATGCCCTCCTTGCCTGGTCTGTGAGTTTTGGTGGGCGGCCCTCTCTTGGCAGGTTTGTTGTGGTGCCATATTCTTTCCAATTTTTGATAATGGATTTAATGGTGCTCCGTGGGATGTTCAAAGTTTCTGATTAAAACAAATATTACCCAACCCTGATCTGTACTTCTCCACAACTTTGTCCCTGACCTGTTTGGAGTGCTCCTTGGTCTTCATGGTGTCACTTGCTTTGTGGTGCCCCTTGCTTAGTGGTGTTGCAGACTGTGGAGCCTTTCAGAACAGGTGTATATATAATGAGATCATGTGACAGATCATGTGAAACTTAGATTGCACACAGGTGGACTTTATTTAACTAATTATGTGACTTCTGAAGGTAATTGGTTTCACCAGATCTTGTTTAGGGGCTTTCCTAGCAAAGAGGGTGAATACATATGCACGCAGCACTTCTCTGTTTTTTGTTTTTTTAGAATACATTTTTTTGAACTCCCTCTACTTTCTCTGCGCCAACATACTGCACTGTAGCAACAACCCGTTCACCCCACACACTAGGTACGTTCCAATATCCACACTACAGTACTACCTAGAATGCATTCCCAATACATTGCTTCTTACTAGGGAGTATGCTAGGATGGTATTTGAACAGAGCCACTGATCAGCTGGTTGCGGCCTACACCCAAGCTCCTCCGGAAGAGGGCAAAACCACAGGAGGTGCTAGCTGCTGGTCAATATGAAACAACTGATGACATGTTGCCATTCTTACAGTAGTACTGTAGAACTCTCTTATATAGTAGCATTTTACTGACGGTATGCTACTGTGATAAACTAAATAATTAACTGTAAAGTTTTTTGGGACAGTCATTTTAATTCTGTTTCCAAATGCCCTTAGTAATAGAAGACAGTACATCTGTATGGTCTGTCAGTGAGTTAGGTGTTTATCTGGCATGTACATCAGTGTCCAGGACAACGTCTAGAGTGCATTTCAAGAGTGGATGATGGAATGTAGGTCAGACAGGTACTGTACTGCAGGTGGACTAAGAGACTACAAAATGGTTCATGTGAGGACTAGCAAAGAGTCAAGCTTTCTACAGTAAGAGATTCATTTAGACTTTGAGAAAGAGGTGACATTCTTCTGTTAAATCTGGAACAAGTGTGAGTGGTGCAAATTGTCAAACAAGTGGAGTGTGTTCATTGTGTGTATACATTTTGCTTGTCGTCAGGTGTTGGCGTCTCACAGTTATTGCATGGGCTCAGAGAAGCAGGTCATTTTCAAAAACATGCTTGTTATAGGCAGCAGCAAGCATCCTGATCTACCTGATATTCAGTCTAATATCTCACACAGTCCTTAAACTCCATAACACACAGCCATATCTTTTCTAAGATCTCGTTCAAAAACTAGAAATGGCATCTCATTCTCATTGCCAAGGAGAGTAAACTGGGTTAGTACCACGCCTAGTCTCCTACATTTTCAAAAAAAAAAATTGTGACACATAACTGAATTTATTTGAGTTGAAAACGCTTTTTAAAAAATCCAATAAATTTCCCTCCTCTCGTACCAATATGCACCCAGCGGTGGTTGCTATGGCGACGCCCCTAAACCACGCACAGCAGATGGAGGGAAGGAGAGCTAAATATATCTCCCAGCATCCTCACTGAGAGAGGGAGAGATGGAAAGAGAGAGTGAAAGAAAGATGGAAAGGAAGAGAAAGAGAGAGAGGGAGAAGGATGGAGAGGAAGAGAAAGAGAGGGAGAGAGCGAGAGAGATGGAGAGAGAGATGCAGAGAGAGAGCGAGAAAGCCAACTGAGATGCCTCTCTCCCACAAAGCGTATCTCTTTGGACAAAAAATGGTACAAATCCAAAAATCAATACCTGGCATTAATCCCAGGTCTACAGACATGTATCCCACCAGAAGAGAAACTGAGAATATGATTCAGTTCTTGAGATAATGACGGAGAACTAAGACACCATAGTAAATACAAAATAGAATAAAGAAATCTGAAAATACATTTAGACATTAATGTTTTACAAAAAATGAAACAGCAATAACAGCACCGTGATACACTGCGAAATGAAATTAACTTGTCAAAGAACATTTGTTAATTTTAGATTTCTTGTCACCAAACAAGTGTTTTACAAATACTCTTTGTTGTGACTTATGTAACAAGAAATGTTTTCCAATAACACAAAACATTCCCTCCATTTCTCTCTCCCAGACATAATGTATTATTTCAAGATGATGTCTCTTTTTTGTCTCTGCCAGTTCTCTCTTTTTTTCTCTTTCTCTTTCTAGCTCTTTCTATCTCTCTCTCTCTAGCTCTCTCTCTCTCTTTCTCTCCATCCTTCTCCCTCTCTCTCTTCCTTTCCATCTTTCTTTCACTCTCTCTTTCCATCTCTCTCTCTCTCTCTCTGTTCCTTTGTTACATTATCCCAGGAACACTATTATCAGGGCATTTAGTCAGAAACCGACCGTAGCTTCATCAGCAGTCTGTCAGAGACAGGGAAGTAGAGCCCTGGGGGCATCACACGCGCAACGCTGACATTCCCAGGGCTGTGTGTCTGTGTGTGTGCGCCTGCATGCGCGCACGAGCAGGTGTGTGTTTGAGGCCCAGGGGTCTCTGGACACTCTGTCTCTGACAGAGTGCTGGAGCATGGACGGACAAACAACACACATGGAAACCAATCACAGAATCCCTACACACACACACACACACACACAGCAATAACCAGGCAATAATCCAGTAAATGAACAATCTGGAATAAAACACAGCTATGTACACTAAATGGTTAGAGAATATCATTGTCCTTTACCTGGTGGTAGGTGGTTTCCCCTCCACATCTGACAGAAAGAGGGTGAGTAAGAGAGGCTGGGAGACAGAGTGAGAGAGAGAGCGAGCGAGACAGCGCGGAACAGAGCGAGAGAGAGATTGTGAATGAATGAGAGTGAGAGCCCGCTCTGTGACTGTGCGGAGAAGGGTAATCGAGACACCACTCTACTGTACGTGCACTGAGCTGACAAACAGTTAGCTAGCAGAGTATATTACTCGTCTCCTGTCTGTGTGTATGAATGAATGGGGAGGAGGGGACTATCTTTCTCTCTCTTTCTCTCTCTCTCTCTTTTTCCCTCTCGCCCTCTCTCTCTATCCCTCTATCCCTCCCTATTTGTCTCTCTCCGTCTCCCTCAGATAGTAAAAGTGAAGTGGAATGTCCTTATTTGGAGGGTGACGTCAGGCCATGTTGTTCTTGGCAGGAATCTCAGGCTCCTCAGCTGGCAGAGAGGGAGAACAGAGAGGAAGGGTGTGTGGTGGTGACTTATATTTTTAAAACACAGTTTCCCCATTCAGTTCTCACTTTCCATAGGCGGGGGAAGCAAGGCAGCAGTTGCCTATTGCTGCTGCTGCTGCATTCTGACAAAAACCTGGAAAAGCTGAAAACACAGGACCCAGGTGGAAAAAAGGCTCACAGGGTTCCAGGTTTTCAGAGTGGTTCTGGAGAATGTCCACACACAAACCGTTCCCCTCTGCATACTCCTGACAGAGCCAGCTGAACACAGTCCAGGCGATTCAGTGATTCTGACATCACTACTCCTCTCTTTATACCACGGGAGGGAGGGATGTTATTTTCCCTTTTTTCCCTTTTCAAGAGGCTGAAAGCTTGCCGACGTGTGGAGTGTTGAGGTAATGCCATCAAGACAATTGGTAGCTAAAGGACGACCACTCACACACACAGACTGGCTGGTTTTGAAAGGAGAGGCAGAGAGGCAGTAGGAGAGTGGAGAGAGAAACAGGAGGCATCCCTAACCAAGGTCTTCATCCCTCTGCAGCAGTAGCAGGCAGCACAGAGAGAGTCCTTGTCAGCATCACAGCCATAATGCCAGTGACAGAGCTGCCAGTGTGCGTGTCTTGTGTTTCCTCGCCCTCCACAGGCAGCTGGGCCTTGAATGGGACGGCTATTCGCCATAACGTGATGCCAGCCTCAATCTGCCCCTCAACTTGTCCCTTCAGTTGCCATGTTGATGGGGGGGGACTGAATAACATCACGGCGATACACCCAGTCTGTCTGAGTCTCCCTAGTCCCCACCCTGTCTCTGCTTATCCTCACTGACTCAGACACTCACTGCATTCTTTGTACTGTGCTGTACTGCCTCAGAGCAAGACAGTAAATTCACTAGCGGTTAACTGGGAGAGAAGATGAGGAAGGGGTCAAATAAGAAACACACACACACACACACAAAAAAGAAACACACACACACACATACAAGAAACCCACACACAAGGAGAATTAATCCTGTGCAATCACGTTGTGGCTATTTTTACATGTCTGACTGCTTTGAGAGTGTTCGAGTTTATATTTAGCTATCCTTAAGCAAAAGCAGTGTTTATATAAGCTCTTACATAAAATACAAGGCTTACTCTCCTGTCTTTCCCGGTTGTTGCTGTCTATACCCGTGCTCGAGTTTCCATTGTCCATCATGTCAATCAATTAACTATAGGCCTAACGGTCATCCACTCAATAGGCAGCAGCAGCCGTAGCAGGAGACAACCGGGATAAAAGAGAGATAACCTTCTGCCTGGTAGAGCACACACCACAAGTAGCAACCCAAAGGCTTATGCTGTCTCTGCTCCCAAAATCCACAGTAGCCCACTACGTAGAATGAATCAATGTACTGGGCATGCGTACTAAGTGTTACGTTAGTATGAACAGTGGAACGAAGCAACAGTGTATGACCGTCTAATGTCAGCTAGCCAGGCGGTATGTAGTCCGACATGTACAGACACCCACACCCAGACACACCCACACGCAAATGCAACCACAACCAAACTCAGACCCAAACAAACTCAAACCCAGACCCAAACACACTCAAACCCAGACCCAAACACACCCACACCCAAACCCAGACCCAAACAAACTCAAACCCAGATCCAAACACACCCAGACCCAAACCCAGACCCAAACAAACTCAAACCCAGACCCAAACACATTCAAACCCAGACCCAAACACACCCACACACAAACCCAGACCCAAACAAACTCAAACCCAGACCCAAACACACCCACCCAAACCCAGACCCAAACAAACTCAAACCCAGACCCAAACACACTCAAACCCAGACCCAAACACACTCAAACCCAGACCCAAACACACTCAAACCCAAACCCAAACACACCCACACTCAAACACACCCAAACCCAAACACACTCAAACACACCCAAATACACCCACAACCAAACTCAGACCCAAACACACCCAAACCCAGACCCAAACACACCCAAACCCAAACACACCCAAACCCAGACACAAACACACCTACACCCAAACACCCAAACCGAGAACCAAACACACTCAAACCCAGACCCAAACACACTCAAACCCAGACCCAAACACACTCAAACCCAGACCCAAACACACCCAAATCCAAACACACTCAAACCCAGACCCAGACTCAGACAGACAGGCCACGGAGACCTTCCCTCACAGCCACAGGAAATGGTGACATGACCGCCATGTGGCCCATATGAAGCTCTAAATAGTATCTGATCAGACAGGGTCTTGTATGTTCCCCTATGATCTAACCAATCTGACACGCCACCATGTTGACATGTACAGTACTGTAGGGCTGTGTGGTGGGTGACCCCTTTCTGTGGAACCCTGTTATTAACTCTTCCAATAACAGGTTCATTACATGTACTGTATGTAGTGCATGTATGTACTCAGTCTGTACAAAGCACACTTCAGAGATTCATTTGGAAGTAGAAACCTGATGGGTATGCTTTGCTCACCTCATTTAGTCTAACTGATTCTGATTTGGGTTCTATTCTCTCTCTCGTTCTCTCTCTTCCCGCGGCTATTTCTCCTAAACACTGTGAGTGAAACAGTACAATGTTACAGTGAAGTACCTGTCGAATGAGCTCACTAACTACAGAACAGAAGAAAGCAGAGCCCTAAAGCAGACCCAGAACCACACCATGCGGTTCTAGTCATCTAGAACGTTCCTTTCACATGATGTAATAATGCACCATCATGAACCATTTAGTAGAGCTACTATGACAATGTTCCACAAGTATCTAACAATAACGATCAAAGTTTATCACATTCAATCTCGGCCAGCAGTTTCTGAACAAAATATACAGTATGAGTCTTACCACAGGGCCATCAATCTGCAAATTAGAGATAATTGATATAAAAAAAAGGTATCTTATAGGAAAGTGTTCTAAATACAATTAGACAGACTGAGAAGTGGACCGTGAAGGGAATCCCAAAGAGGACATGAAAGGGAGGCGTTGTGTGGTTAGAGAAACCATGTTGAAAATAGGAAGAGGAACTGCTACATTCAGAAAGTGTCACTGCACTAGTTACTTCTTGGAACCCACGCGCTTCACTTTACCAGGAAGAAGGCGTTATGAGGACGTCAACATTTACATTGTGCATGTCTGCACCTGTCATCACTGGAGAAGTAGAAACAAAGAAGAGATACAGGTGACACTGAAGGTGAAAACCAGGAAATGTGATCCAGAAGATAATTGTGTAGCTGGTCCGCACTCAAAAAGGAGAATGAAGGATTTCCAGAAGATAACACACGCACACCAACGCCTAGGAACAGAGTCAGGAGGCTGATTGCGTAGTGTTGATAACAACATTCATACAGAAAGGCTTAGTAGGCCGTCTGTTCTGGCCTTCGTCGATGGGAAGCAGCGTTATATGATGTAACTCAACGTCACTAAAACACACACTCACACTGGGCAGCGGTGAGGCTGACTGATGTAACACTTCCATCAGAGGGATTGATCCAAAGACAGTAGAGGTGATGCATTTAGCTGGCTGAGGGGTTTAGCAGGATGTACAGCAGTAAACTGTTGGGAAGACAACGCCTGCCACACATCAGCAGTGTTATGTGATGTTGAGTTACATCATATGTAACTTTCCTGTCACAACTTGCAGATGTGTTGCTGTGCGTTTTGTTGCCAACCTTACTTTGCTAGCTGACAACATTATGGTTTTTACTTTTTTATTACCGTTTATATTTTTAGTTTTTCCCTCACAACTTTTTTTTCATTCAACTTTTTCACTCCGGACGCTTTATCTGGACATGGTTCGTCAGGACCTCCAACAGCCGAAGCTATGTAGTAACATTAACATGATGCCTTCTAATGGCAGTCGCTGTACTCATAATATACAGGAGAACGATCAACTTACGGCGAGGATAGCTGTGCTGCAAGCCCAGCTTCAGACGCAATCGTTAAGCAAGGGTAATTTCAGTGTAGGAAAGGATGAAACAGCGTCTGTGCCACCAGTAAGTACAGATAGTAACGTTAGTATAAATCCCCTCGCACAGTCCCCGCAGCCGGAGAACTTTCTCATGGCTTCTGGAGGGAAATGCTGTAGGAATGCTCAACCGGTGTCGCTCATTCAGCCGACAGAAACTTTCAACCGGTTTTCCCCATTAAGCAGCGAGTTGGAGTCTGAGCCTTCTCTTGTCTCTACTCCTCCCGTTACGGGGTCTGAGACGCCGAAGCTTCCCACCATTAGCTCTGACAAATTGAAAACCCTAGTCATTGGCGACTCCATTACCCGCAGTATTAGACTTAAAACGAATCATCCAACGATCATACACTGTTTACCAGGGGGCAGGGCTACTGACGTTAAGGCTAATCTGAAGATGGTGCTGGCTAAAGCTAAAACTGGCGAGTGTAGAGAGTATAGAGATATTGTTATCCACGTCGGCACCAACGATGTTAGGATGAAACAGTCAGAGGTCACCAAGCGCAACATAGCTTCAGCATGTAAATCAGCTAGAAAGATGTGTCGGCATCGAGTAATTGTCTCTGGCCCCCTCCCAGTTAGGGGGAGTGATGAGCTCTACAGCAGAGTCTCACAACTCAATCGCTGGTTGAAAACTGTTTTCTGCCCCTCCCAAAAGATAGAATTTGTAGATAATTGGCCCTCTTTCTGGGACTCACCCACAAACAGGACCAAGCCTGGCCTGCTGAGGAGTGACTGACTCCATCCTAGCTGGAGGGGTGCTCTCATCTTATCTACCAACATAGACAGGGCTCTAACTCCTCTAGCTCCACAATGAGATAGGGTGAAGGCCAGGCAGCAGGCTGTTAGCCAGCCTGACAGATTAGTGGAGTCTGCCACTAGCACAGTCAGTGTAGTCAGCTTAGCTATCCCCATTGAGACCGTGTCTGTGCCTCCACCTAGGTTGGGCAAAACTAAACATGGCGGTGTTCGCCTTAGCAATCTCACTAGGATAAAGACCTCCTCCATTCCTGCCATTATTGAAAGAGATCGTGATACCTCACATCTCAAAATAGGGCTACTTAATGTTAGATCCCTCACTTCAAAGTCAGTTATAGTCAATTAACTAATCACTGATCATAATCTTGATGTGATTGGCCTGACTGAAACATGGCTTAAGCCTGATGAATTTACTGTGTTAAATGAGGCCTCACCTCCTGGTTACACTAGTGACCATATCCGCCGTGCATTCCGCAAAGGCGGAGGTGTTGCTAACATTTACGATAGCAAATTTCAATTTACAAAAAAAACAAATTTTAAAAAATTGTCTTTTGAGCTTCTAGTCATGAAATCTATGCAGCCTACTCAATCACTTTTTATAGCTACTGTCTACAGGCCTCCTGGGCCATATACAGCGTTCCTCACTGAGTTCCCTGAATTCCTATCGGACCTTGTAGTCATAGCAGATAATATTCTAATTTTTGGTGATTTTAATATTCACGTGGAAAAGTCCACAGACCCACTCCAAAAGGCTTTCGGAGCCATCATCGACTCAGTGGGTTTTGTCCAACATGTCTCTGGACCTACTCACTGCCACAGTCATACTCTGGACCTAGTTTTGTCACATGGAATAAATGTTGTAGTGTTGCAATCGCAACAAATAATCTGCTCAGACCCCAACCAAGGAGCATCAAAAGTCGTGCTATAAATTCTCAGACAACACAAAGATTCCTTGATGCCCTTCCAGACTCCTTCTGCCTACCCAAGGACGTCAGAGGACAAAAATCAGTTAACCACCTAACTGAGGAACTCAATTTAACCTTGCGCAATACCCTAGATGCAGTTGCACCCCTAAAAACTAAAAACATTTGTCATAAGAAACTAGCTCCCTGGTATACAGAAAATACCCGAGCTCTGAAGCAAGCTTCCAGAAAATTGGAACGGAAATGGCGCCAGACCAAACTGGAAGTCTTCCGACTAGCTTGGAAAGACAGTACCGTGCAGTATCGAAGAGCCCTCACTGCTGCTCGATCATCCTATTTTTCCAACTTAATTGAGGAAAATAAGAACAATCCAAAATGTATTTTTGCTACTGTCGCAAAGCTAACTAAAAAGCAGCATTCCCCAAGTGAGGATGGCTTTCACTTCAGCAGTAATAAATTCATGAACTTCTTTGAGGAAAAGATCATGATCATTAGAAAGCAAATTACGGACTCCTCTTTAAATCTGCGTATTCCTCCAAAGCTCAGCTGTCCTGAGTCTGAACAACTCTGCCAGGACATAGGATCAAGAGAGACACTCAAGTGTTTTAGTACTATATCTCTTGACACAATGATGAAAATAATCATGGCCTCTAAACCTTCAAGCTGCATACTGGACCCTATTCCAACTAAACTACTGAAAGAGCTGCTTCCTGTGCTTGGCCCTCCTATGTTGAACATAATAAACGGCTCTCTATCCACCAGATGTGTACCAAACTCACTAAAAGTGGCAGTAATAAAGCCTCTCTTGAAAAAGCCAAACCTTGACCCAGAAAATATAAAAAACTATTGGCCTATATCAAATCTTCCATTCCTCTCAAAATATTTTGAAAAAGCTGTTGCGCAGCAACTCACTGCCTTCCTGAAGACAATCAATGTATACGAAATGCTTCAGTCTGGTTTTAGACCCCATCATAGCACTGAGACTGCACTTGTGAAGGTGGTAAATTACATTTTAATGGCGTCAGACCGAGGCTCTGCATCTGTCCTCATGCTCCTAGACCTTAGTGCTGCCTTTGATACCATCAATCACCACATTCTTTTGGAGAGATTGGAAACCCAAATTGGTCTACACGTACAAGTTCTGGCCTGGTTTAGATCTTATCTGTCGGAAAGATATCAGTTTGTCTCTGTGAATGGTTAGTCCTCTGACAAATCAACTGTACATTTCGGTGTTCCTCAAGGTTCTGTTTTAGGACCACTATTGTTTTCACTATATATTTTACCTCTTGGGGATGTCATTCGAAAACATAATGTTAACTTTCACTGCTATGCGGATGACACACAGCTGTACATTTCAATGAAACATGGTGAAGCCCCAAAATTGCCCTCGCTAGAAGCCTGTGTTTCAGACATAAGGAAGTGGATGGCTGAAAACGTTCTACTTTTAAACTCGGACAAAACAGAGATGCTTGTTCTAGGTCCCAAGAAACAAAGAGATCTTCTGTTGAATCTGACAATTAATCTTGATGGTTGTAAAGTCGTCTCAAATAAAACTGTGAAGGACCTCGGCGTTACTCTGGACCCTGATCTCTCTTTTGACGAACATATCAAGACTGTTTCAAGGACAGCTTTTTTCCATCTACGTAACATTGCAAAAATCAGAAACCTTCTGTCCAAAAATGATGCAGAAAAATAAATCCATGCTTTTGTTACTTCTAGGTTAGACTACTGCAATGCTCTACTTTCCGGCTATGTCACGTTCCTGACCTGTTTTCTCTTGTTTTGTATGTGTTTATTGGTCAGGGCGTGAGCGGGGTGGGCATTTCTATGTGTTGTGTTTCTATGTTGGGTTAAAGGGTTGCCTGGTATGGCTCTCAATTAGAGGCAGGTGTTTGGCATTTCCTCTGATTGAGAGTCATATTAAGGTAGGTTGTTCTCAATGTTTGTTTGTGGGTGATTGTCTCCTGTGTCTTTCGTGTCTGTGTATGTGCACCACACGGGACTGTCTTGGCTGTTCGTTCGTTTGATGTAGTCTGTTCCTGTTCGTGAGTTCTGCGTGTAGTTATGTAAGTTCCATGTTCAGGTCTGTCTACGTCGTGTTTGTTATTTTGTAATTTCCAAGTGTTTTCGTATTTCGTCTTCGTGTTTCAATAAATATCATTTATGTCTAATTACCTCGCTGCGTATTGGTCCACCGATCCTTCTCTCCTCTCCTCGTCCGAGGAGGAGGAGGAAGACGACAGCCGTAACAGAATCACCCACCTAACTAGGACCAAGCGGCGGGGGAGAGCTCAACAGAGCAACCAGGACTCATGGACATGGGAGGAGATCCTGGACGGCAAAGGACCCTGGGCTCAGCCAGGGGAATATCGCCGTCCCAAGGCGGAGCTGGAGGCAGCGAAGGCAGAGAGGCGCTGGTATGAGGAGGCAGCGCGGCGACGCGGTTGGGAGCCCGAGAGTCAGACCCAAAAATTTATTGGGGGGGGGGGGGCACACGAGGAGTGTGGCAAAGCCGGGTAGGATACCTGAGCCAACTCCCCGTGCTTACCGTGGAGTGAGAGGGCGTCGTACTGGTCAGACACCGTGTTATGCGGTAAAGCGCACGGTGTCCCCAGTACGCGTGCTTAGCCCAGTGCGGGCTATTCCACCTTGCCGCACTGGGAGGGCTAGGTTGGGCATCGAGCCGGATGTCATGAAGCCGGCCCAACGTATCTGGCCTCCAGTACGTCTCCTCGGGCCGGCGTACATGGCACCAGCCTTACAGGTGGTGTCCCCGGTTCGCCTGCATAGCCCAGTGCGGGTTATTCCACCTCGCCGCACTGGCAGGGCTACGGGGACCATTCAACCTGGTAAGGTTGGGGAGGCTTGGTGCTCAAGAGCACGTGTCCTCCTTCACGGTCCGGTATACCCGGTGCCACCTCCAAGTACCAGTCCACCGGTGGCAGCCCCCCGCACCAGGCTGTCTCTCCGGGTTCTCTCTCCAGCTGCTCCCACCTGTCCAGCGCTGTCAGAGCTTTCCTCCTCTCCAGCGCAGCCAGTGCCTATACCACGCACCAGGCTGTCTCTCCGTCTCCTCCCTACAGGTGTGCCCGTCTGCCCAGCGGCGCCTGAACTGCCCGTCTGCCCAGCGGCGCCTGAACTGCCCGTCTGCCCAGCGGCGCCTGAACTGCCAGTCTGCCCAACGCCGCATGAACTGCTCGTCTGGACTGAGCCGTCGTCCAGCCAGGACCAGCCAGAGCCGTCCAGCCAGGACCAGCCAGAGCCGTCCAGCCAGGACCAGCCAGAGCCGTCCAGCCAGGACCAGCCAGAGCCGTCCAGCCAGGACCTGCCAGAGCCGTCCAGCCAGGACCTGCCAGAGCCGTCCAGCCAGGACCTGCCAGAGCCGTCCAGCCAGGACCTGCCAGAGCCGTCCAGCCAGGACCTGCCAGAGCCCCTCAGCCAGGACCTGCCAGAGTCCCTCAGCCAGGACCTGCCAGAGTCCCTCAGCCAGGACCTGCCAGAGTCCCTCAGCCAGGACCTGCCAGAGTCCCTCAGCCAGGACCTGCCAGAGTCCCTCAGCCAGGACCTGCCAGAGTCCCTCAGCCAGGACCTGCCAGAGTCCCTCAGCCCGGAGCTGCCGCCCCTTATCCCGGAGCTGCCCCTTATCCCGGTGCTGCCCCTTATCCCGGTGCTGGCCCTTATCCCGGTGCTGCCCCTTCATTTAGGTGGGTTTAGTTGGAGGGTGGTCATTGGGAGGGGGATACAGAAGCGGGGAGTGACTATGGTGGTGTGGGGACAGCGTCCGGAGCCTGAGCCACCACCGTGGTCAGATGCCCACCCAGACCCTCCCCTAGACTTTGTGCTGGTGCGCCCGGCGTTCGCACCTTAAGGGGGGGGTTATGTCACGTTCCTGACCTGTTTTCTCTTGTTTTGTATGTGTTTATTGGTCAGGGCGTGAGCGGGGTGGGCATTTCTATGTGTTGTGTTTCTATGTTGGGTTAAAGGGTTGCCTGGTATGGCTCTCAATTAGAGGCAGGTGTTTGGCATTTCCTCTGATTGAGAGTCATATTAAGGTAGGTTGTTCTCAATGTTTGTTTGTGGGTGATTGTCTCCTGTGTCTTTCGTGTCTGTGTATGTGCACCACACGGGACTGTCTTGGCTGTTCGTTCGTTTGATGTAGTCTGTTCCTGTTCGTGAGTTCTGCGTGTAGTTATGTAAGTTCCATGTTCAGGTCTGTCTACGTCGTGTTTGTTATTTTGTAATTTCCAAGTGTTTTCGTATTTCGTCTTCGTGTTTCAATAAATATCATTTATGTCTAATTACCTCGCTGCGTATTGGTCCACCGATCCTTCTCTCCTCTCCTCGTCCGAGGAGGAGGAGGAAGACGACAGCCGTAACAGGCTACCCGGATAAAACACGAAATAAACTTCAGTTAGTGCTAAATACGGCTGCTAGAATCCTGACTAGAACCAAAAAAATGTATCATATTATTCCAGTGCTAGCCTCCCTACACTTGCTTCCTGTTAAGGCAAGGGCTGATTTCAAGGTTTTACTGCTAACCTACAAAGCATTACATGGGCTTGCTCCTACCTATCTTTCTGATTTGGTCCTGCCGTACATACCTACACGTACGCTACGGTCACAAGATGCAGGCCTCCTAATTGTCCCTAGAATTTCTAAGCAAACAGCTGGAGGCAGGGCTTTCTCCTATAGATCTCCATTTTTATGGAATGGTCTGCCTACCCATGTGAGAGACGCAGACTCGGTCTCAACTTTTAAGTCTTTACTGAAGAATCATCTCTTCAGTGAGTCATATGATTGAGTGTAGTCTGGCCCAGGAGTGTGAAGGTGAACAGAAAGGCTCTGGAGCAACGAACCGCCCTTGCTGTCTCTGCCTGGCTGGTTCCCCTCTCTCCACTGGGATTCTCTGCCTCTAACCCTATTACAGGGGCTGAGTCACTGGCTTACTGGTGCTCTTTCATGCCGTCCCTAGGAGAGGTGCGTCACTTGAGTGGGTTGAGTCACTCACATGATCTGCCTGTCTGGGTTGGGCCGTGGCGGAGATCTTTGTGGGCTATACTCGGCCTTGTCTCAGGATGGTAAGTTGGTGGTTGAAGATATCCCTCTAGTGGTGTGGGGGCTGTGCTTTGGCAAAGTGGGTGGGGTTATATCCTTCCTGTTTGGCCCTGTCCGGGGGTATCATCGGATGGGTCCACAGTGTATCCTAACCCCTCCTGTCTCAGCCTCCAGTATTTATGCTGCAGTAGTTTATGTGTCGGTGGGCTAGGGTCAGTTTGTTATATCTGGAGTCTTATCCGGTGTCCTGTGTGAATTTAAGTATGCTCTCTCTAATTCTCTCTTTCTTTCTCTCTCTCGGAGGACCTGAGCCCTAGGACCATGCCTCAGGACTACCTGGCATGATGACTCCTTGCTGTCCCCAGTCCACCTGGCCGTGCTGCTGCTCCAGTTTCAACTGTTCTGCCTGCGGCTATGGAACCCTGACCTGTTCACCGGATGTGCTACCTGTCCCAGACCTGCTGTTTTCAACTCTCTAGAGACCGCAGGAGCGGTAGAGATACTCTTAATGATCGGCTATGAAAAGCCAACTGACATTTACTCCTGAGGTGCTGACTTGCTGCACCCTCGACAACTACTGTGATTATTATTATTTGACCATGCTGGTAATTTATGAACATTTGAACATCTTGGCCATGTTCTGTTATAATCTCCACCCGGCACAGACAGAAGAGGACTGGCCACCCCTCATAGCCTGGTTCCTCTCTAGGTTTCTTCCTAGGTTTTGGCCTTTCTAGGGAGTTTTTCCTAGCCACCGTGCTTCTACACCTGCATTGCTTGCTGTTTGGGGTTTTGGGCTGGGTTTCTGTACAGCACTTTGAGATATCAGCTGATGTACGAAGGGCTATATAAATAAATTTGATTTGATTTGATCAGCACCAGGTTAGCTCCCTCTCTTTCTCTGTATCAAGTACACTTTGACACAGATCCTTTTGACTCTGTGTGATTTACAAGTGTGACCAACCAGGGTTTCGAACCCGGTTCTCCAGCATGCCACATGACTGTGTTTTTAACCCGCTGAGCTAAAGCGTGGGCATTAGTTCAACGAGAAACACAAGTCTTTAAGTATCTGGCCAGGTTACTCATCACAAGAGTGCAGTTCACCAAACCACCTGTTACATGAGCACATTCTGGTTGAACTGAGTTCCAATAACACACTTTCTGATGGAGTTCTTTGTCCTGGTCCCTTTGGTCTCACAGAGCAGTAATGCCAAACCAATTGACTCCCATATCAAGGTGATGTAATGCAGAAAGAAAGAGAGAAAGAAAGAGAGAGCGAAAGAGGAAGAGAGGGGAGAGGGAGAGAGAGAGAGGAAGAGGGGAGAGAGAGAGAGCGAGAGGAAGAGAGAGGAGTGGGAGAGAGAGGAAGAGAGAGAGAGCGAGATAGAGATAGAGGGGAGAGGGAGAGAGAGAGGAAGAGAGAGAGGAAGAGAGGGGAGAGGAAGAGAGAGAGGGGAGAGGGAGTAGCCATATGTTCTCTTATTTCACCAACAGAAAACCAACACACTGGCTGAGAGTTGAGCTGTGGCAATCTGCCAAAAAGCCCCTGTCCAGGAATCTATAGCAATCACAGAGAGGAGGAGGAAGTAGAGAGAGAAAGAGAGATTGAAGGGGGGATAAGAGGAGAGAGAGAGAGAGAGAGCGAGAGATAGAGAGAGAGATAGAGATAGAGAGGAGGGGGGTAAAAGGAGATAGAGAGATAAGGTGGAGAGAGAGAGGGAGAGAGCGAGAGTGAAACAGAGGAAGACAAAGGCAGTGATACTGTGGACAGGCAAGCACTAAGGAAAATATTTTGACATCTGTCGGTGAAGCCTGCAACAGATATCGATAAAAGCTGTTTAACTTGGAGGGGGACAGCTACGCTTGGCACTTTAACATTTTAACACTTGATATAAGAAAAATGATCAAAAAATGATCCTCCAAAAAGCTGCTGACCAATCAGGTGGCCTTGGTAGCCAACCCAGAGAACCCATGACCTTCTTCCACTATGTAAGCAGTGTGTGTGTGTGTGTGTGTGTGTGTGTGTGTGTGTGTGTGTGTGTGTGTGTGTGTGTGTGTGTGTGTGTGTCCATGTAGGTGACTTGTGAATGAGCCCTACAGCTGATGGCCTTCTGGCCTGACAGGCTGCTCTCTCCACAGGACAAAGGGAGAGCAGAGAGAGCCTGGTCCTGCACCTCACAGAGAGAGAGAAATAAAATACCCTGCAGGATCACACAGAACCAGCCAACCTCTTCACCTTGGTGATGAGGCAGGCTGGGCTCAGAGAGGGCCTTCCACCGCACTGTGAAAGCAGGCTTTGTCCATATGCTCCCCACCATGGTCACACAGCACCATCCAACCCGACAGGACTGGGCTACGGGTCGGGTCGGGTCGGGCTCCGGGCCAAACACAGCACCCAGTCAACATGTGAGCTCATTCCCATACATACTGTAAACACATGAGCATACGGTGTGGTGTGTCCACATGAACGCACACACAAATACAAACCGTCTATACATTTGTATGTACACACATGCGTGGGCGAGCAAAAACACACATAAGCGAGTGTGTCCTTACATTAATGAGGATGATATAGAGAGAAAGATAGAGGGGGTAATTTCCACTCCTAACGTCTTGTAAGCCGGTGCCAACAGGGAGGAAGTATGTTCACTTAGAGCTATTTGAACATTTCCGCTGTCGCCGTGGTGACCCAGGGAAGTCCTCCTGATGAATGGCCAAGACAAGACAAATCCCCTCTCAGAACAGGTCCTCCTCAACCTCACTGTGGCTTCTGTCTGCTTCAATAACTGGCATAGTAGAGATGCCTGAGTGTCTACATATTGTCACTTGTTTAAGAGAATAACATTGATACAGTAACAATACACTCTCTTTCTCTCTGTCACACACACACAAACATTTATAGAACTCACGATTTCCTCGTGACTGTTTTGTTTCGATAGCAGTGGAGTGTGTGAGTGTGCTGGTTGGTTAGGACAGTGGGCAGGAATTTGAAGATACGGTCAAATGGAAAAAAACAGTTGTTCCAATCGGATGTCCAAGCTAGTAGAGTAATGAGTTCTGGACATAATGTATCCTACTGGATCATATAGATCAATAGCGGACTGAACTGAAAGTCATTTCCTGTCGATGATTATCAGCATTAAGTAGGCCCAATGCACTGAGCTCTCTAGATGAAGGATTTGTCAACGTGCTGCTACTGTGTACTCTTATGTCTAGGACTTTTTGTGGATTTTTGGATTTTTGTGTGTGTGAGAGAGAGAGAGAAACAGAGAGAGAGAGAGAGAGAGGGAGGCTGACACTGCAGAGAATGGTTCCTCTCATTCACCTCCCAAGTTCCAACCTGCATCCCACTGCTGGCTTGCTTGGTCCCTGGATAGGAGACCAGATGCTGCTGGAAGTGGTGTTGGAGGGCCAGTAGGAGGCACTCTTTCCTCTGGTCTAAAAAAATATGCAAATTCCCCAGGTCAGTGATTGGGGACATTGCCCTGTGTTAGTTGCCGTCTTTCGGCTGGGATGTTAAACAGGTGTCCTGACTCTGTGGTCACTAAAGAGCCCATGGCACTTATCGTAAGAGTAGGGGTGTTAACCCCGGTGTCCTAGCTAAATTACCAATCTGGCCCTCATACCATCATGGCTACCTACTCATCCCTAGCTTCCAATTGGCTCATTCATCCCCTCTCCCCTGTAACTCTTCCCCATGTTGTTGCTGTAAATTAGAACGTGTTCTCAGTCAACTTCCCTGGTAAAATAAGGGTTAAATAAAATAAAAGGTTGGCTTGATGACTGACACCACACACACACTAGTTACTGACACCTGAGGGATGAGGAAGCTGACAGGACTTCCAGAAGCAAGTGTAGGATGAATATCAATGTTGTCCTCACCAGGCTAGACTAATCTTGCCTGAACAGACCCACACTCACAAAACACCCACACTTTCAGGACCCCACCAATCAGGCCTTTATGGTGGTGGCCAGACAGAAGCCACTCCTCAGTAAAAGGCACATGAGTGGCCTGAATGTCAAGTGTCACATCTGGAGGAAACCTGGCACCATCCCTAAGGTGAATCATGGTGGTGGCAGCATCATGCTGTGGGGATGTTTTTCAGCGGCAGGGACTGGGAGACTAGTCAGGATCGAGGCAAAGATGAACGGAGTACAAGAGAGATCCTTGATGCTGTAATCGATGCCAAAGTACTGAGTAAAGGGTCTGAATACTTATGTAAATGTGATATTTCCTTTTTTTTTTTTTCCTTTTTTTTTACATATACAGTGGGGAGAACAAGTATTTGATACACTGCCGATTTTGCAGGTTTTCCTACTTACAAAGCATGTAGAGGTCTGTAATTTTTATCATAGGTACACTTCAACTATGAGAGACGGAATCTAAAACAAAAATCCAGAAAATCACATTGTATGATTTTTAAGTAATTAATTTGCATTTTATTGCATGACATAAGTATTTGATCACCTACCAACCAGTAAGAATTCCGGCTCTCACAGACCTGTTAGTTTTTCTTTAAGAAGCCCTCCTGTTCTCCACTCATTACCTGTATTAACTGCACCTGTTTGAACTCGTTACCTGTATAAAAGACACCTGTCCACACACAATCAAACAGATTCCAACCTCTCCACAATGGCCAAGACCAGAGAGCTGTGTAAGGACATCAGGGATAAAATTGTAGACCTGCACAAGGCTGGGATGGGCTACAGGACAATAGGCAAGCAGCTTGGTGAGAAGGAAACAACTGTTGGCGCAATTATTAGAAAATGGAAGAAGTTCAAGATGACGGTCAATCACCCTCGGTCTGGGGCTCCATGCAAGATTTCACCTCGTGGGGCATCAATGATCATGAGGAAGGTGAGGGATCAGCCCAGAACTACACGGCAGGACCTGGTCCATGACCTGAAGAGAGCTGGGACCACAGTCTCAAAGAAAACCATTAGTAACACACTACGCCGTCATGGATTAAAATCCTGCAGCGCACGCAAGGTCCCCCTGCTTAAGCCAGTGCATGTCCAGGCCTGTCTGAAGTTTGCCAATGACCATCTGGATGATCCAGAGGAGGAATGGGAGAAGGTCATGTGGTCTGATGAGACAAAAATAGAGCTTTTTGGTCTAACTCCACTCGCCGTGTTTGGAGGAAGAAGAAGTATGAGTACAACCCCAAGAACACCATCCCAACCGTGAAGCATGGAGGTGGAAACATCATTCTTTGGGGATGCTTTTCTGCAAAGGGGACAGGACGGCTGCACCGTATTGAGGGGAGGATGGATGGGGCCATGTATCGCGAGATCTTGGCCAACAACCTCCTTCCCTCAGTAAGAGCATTGAAGATGGGTCGTGGCTGGGTCTTCCAGCATGACAACGACACGAAAGACACAGCCAGGGCAACTAAGAAGTGGCTCCGTAAGAAGCATCTCAAGGTCCTGGAGTGGCCTAGCCAGTCTCCAGACCTGAACCCAATAGAAAATCTTTGGAGGGAGCTGAAAGTCCGTATTGCCCAGCGACAACTGTATGTACAGTGGGGAGAACAAGTATTTGATACACTGCCGGTTTTGCAGGTTTTCCTACTTACAAAGCATGTAGAGGTCTGTAATTTGTATCATAGGTACACTTCAACTGTGAGAGACGGAATCTAAAACAAAAATCCAGAAAATCACATTGTATGATTTGTAAGTAATTAATTTGCATTTTATTGCATGACATAAGTATTTGATACATCAGAAAAGCAGAACTTAATATTTGGTACAGAAACCTTTGTTTGCAATTACAGAGATCATACGTTTCCTGTAGTTCTTGACCAGGTTTGCACACACTGCAGCAGGGATTTTGGCCCACTCCTCCATACAGACCTTCTCCAGATCCTTCAGGTTTCGGGGCTGTCGCTGGGCAATACGGACTTTCAGCTCCCTCCAAAGATTTTCTATTGGGTTCAGGTCTGGAGACTGGCTAGGCCACTCCAGGACCTTGAGATGCTTCTTACGGAGCCACTTCTTAGTTGCCCTGGCTGTGTCTTTCAGGTCGTTGTCATGCTGGAAGACCCAGCCACGACCCATCTTCAATGCTCTTACTGAGGGAAGGAGGTTGTTGGCCAAGATCTCGTGATACATGGCCCCATCCATCCTCCCCTCAATATGGTGCAGTCATCCTGTCCCCTTTGCAGAAAAGCATCCCCAAAAAATGATGTTTCCACCTCCATGCTTCACGGTTGGGATGGTGTTCTTGGGGTTGTACTCATCCTTCTTCTTCCTCCAAACACGGCGAGTGGAGTTTAGACCAAAAAGCTCTATTTTTGTCTCATCAGACCACATGACCTTCTCCCATTCCTCCTCTGGATCATCCAGATGGTCATTGGCAAACTTCAGACGGGCCTGGACATGCGCTGGCTTGAGCAGGGGGACCTTGCGTGCGCTGCAGGATTTTAATCCATGACGGCGTAGTGTGTTACTAATGGTTTTCTTTGAGACTGTGGTCCCAGCTCTCTTCAGGTCATTGACCAGGTACTGCCGTGTAGTTCTGGGCTGATCCCTCACCTTCCTCATGATCATTGATGCCCCACGAGGTGAGATCTTGCATGGAGCCCCAGGCCGAGGGTGATCAACCGTCATCTTGAACTTCTTCCATTTTCTAATAATTGCGCCAACAGTTGTTGCCTTCTCACCAAGCTGCTTGCCTATTGTCCTGTAGCCCATCCCAGCCTTTTGCAGGTCTACAATTTTATCCCTGATGTCCTTACACAGCTCTCTGGTCTTGGCCATTGTGGAGAGGTTGGAGTCTGTTTGATTGAGTGTGTGGACAGGTGTCTTTTATACAGGTAACGAGTTCAAACAGGTGCAGTTAATACAGGTAATGAGTGGAGAACAGGAGGGCTTCTTAAAGAAAACCTAACAGGTCTGTGAGAGCCGGAATTCTTACTGGTTGGTAGGTGATCAAATACTTATGTCATGCAATAAAATGCAAATTAATTACTTAAAAATCATACAATGTAATTTTCTGGATTTTTGTTTTAGATTCCGTCTCTCACAGTTGAAGTGTACCTATGATAAAAATTACAGACCTCTACATGCTTTGTAAGTAGGAAAACCTGCAAAATCGGCAGTGTATCAAATACTTGTTCTCCCCACTGTATATATATAAATTTGCAAAAATGTCTAAAAAACTGTTCTTGCTTTGTCATTATGGTGTATTATGTGTAGATTGATGAGGGGAAAAAACTATTTAATCAATTTTAGAATAAGGCTGTAACATAACAAAATCTGGAAAAAGTCAAGGGGTCTGAATACTTTCTGAAAGCACTGTATGTGTTTTGACTCGAGCAGGAATGGATTGTGAGACTGTATTGGTTCTCAAAGTGTGCTCATGTTCAGTATCAAGAATAAACCGTGCCCCATTCTGACCCTATTGGCAAACACGGTAAGCTCCATTTGGGCCCTGGGCCTATCAGTGTCACAATCACAGCATTATGCTCCTGCATTGGCTAAACACTATAGTTCACAGTGGAAAGTTAAACTCAGTGCTACCTCAGTGGCTATTGCAGTATTATATAAAGGTATTGTACCTGTGTGAATGTTCATGTTGTTATTGTTTTACATCCATCCCTTAGGCTTTAAGGTCATTTGGTACGGGATGTGTTTTTCCTCAATAGCATCTAGAGTGATTGTCCTGATGTCCTTGGTCTCTCCTCTCCACAGTCACCCCCACAGCTGAGACAGGGGCATTTCTATTCTACCACACACATCGAATCTGGGCCAGACGTCTACTAGTGTTGTTAGAGGCTAGTTGAATACGAGGTCACAAAATATTCAACCCAAATATGACATCATCCTCAAAGAAAAGAATAATACAGCAGCAGCCTTGTGACCCTCTTCATCATCAACATCATCACCCATAACTGGGTCGGAGTGGAGGTTTATGCAACGGCATACAATCAACATTGACCATCAGAACACACACAGAGTATGATCACACACAAGCCTATTCCTGCCGTCATATGTCTAAGAGTAAGGAGGAGGGACGCCTTGGAGGAAATAAATCATAATGTTGCCACTGGACTCTCCATGAAGCCACGAGGAAGATTTTCTCTCTATGCAGTCACACACACACACACACACACACACACACACACACATACCTTTTTAGGACCCTGCTTTCCAGACATCATAGAATCACAGAAATTACACTCATGAGCTAGAAAAAAAATCTAATATGAGGAAATCACCGAAAGTTGCCGACATCTTGAAAAAAGATCACTTGTAATTTTACCACCTACTTGAGACCGCACATTGCAAATCAAATCAAATCAAATCGGTCAAATACACATGGTTAGCAGACGTTAATGCGAGTGTAGCGCATTGCTTGTGCTTCTAGTTCCGACCGTGCAGTAATATCTAACAAGTAATGTAACAATTTCACAACTACCTTTTACACACAAGTGTAAAGGAATGAATAAGAATATGTACATATAAATATATGAATGAGCGATGGCTGAACGGCATAGGCAAGATGCAGTAGATGGTATAGAGGACAGTATATACATATGAGATGAGTAATGTAGGGTATGTAAACATTATATAAAGTGGCATTGTTTAAGTGACTAGTGATACATTTATTACATCGATATTTGATGCATTCATTCTATTTTATGACTGAAAATATTGCATGTAGAATGCCACAATGATGCAACACGGATGGCAACTCAACGGCTGTAGTGTAGTTCTACTGTAGTGTAGTTCTACTGTAGTGTAGTTCTTCTGTAAAGTATTTAAACTGGAACAACCATTTCAGTAATAGAGTCATTATATCCAAGTAACAGATTAATAGTTTAGAAAAATGTTTTTTATTTTTCTGTAACATTCAAAGTCAGCAGGCTTTGTATTCTTGAGACCTTAATCACTCCAAAAGTGAACAACCCACCTGGGAAAACTTCCCCCAAACAGAGTGAGATGGAGGACATTCATTAACTGCCTATGAGCTTAAGTCAAGTAAGTCCCATTAAATCCTCAGAGGTACACCAAGATAGAAGCATCTTATACACTTATTTTCTCTGATCTGCAACTATTCTGTTGTGTACATAGAACTTTACTGCTCTCCAGTCCCTGTTTACTAGCGCTTGGCCAGAAGCAGCAATGCATTTCTCACAGTCTTGTTTTCCAGGCGTTTTTCCCATTCGGATAAAATTCATCAAGGAATCTTCAACTGCATCCACCTCTATTGTCGACCAAAACCTTTTTGTTCCTTTGGCACCTTTGGAAAGAGATGACATTATGAATGACTACATTAAATAAAGGTTGAGTACAATACAGTATGTGTTCATCTCTGTATTAACTCTACAAGGTTGCAGCTGTTTCTGCAAAGTGTGTTGAGGTTAAACTAACAATCCCAACTAAATAACTACATAGATAAGGATGTGAGAGAAGAATGTGCAATGCTGACATCAAGGCAGACTCAATCTGTATGGAATCTAAGCCCATCAAATTGTTTGCAATGTAAACCTTCTAATAAAAGCAATACTTATTAAATTAAGTTCCCTCCCCCAGGAAAAACAATGTAAAGTGTGGTAATCCTTCTGTGTTCTCATCTATCCTGACACACTAGTTCCAGATCTAACGTCTTGACTTGTGTCCAATCCAAACTAATCCGTTCTGTGTTATCATCTATCCTGACACACTAGTTCAGATCTAACGTCTTGACTTGTGTCCAATCCAAACTAATCCGTTCTGTACTGGCATGGTTGGAAATACACCAACTGATGAAGACAGGATTGATCTGGACCAGCACTGTACTATACGTTGACACTACAGAATGAAAATGCACTGACTGAAGACAGCAGGAAACAGTCTAACCATGTGAGCCTCTCTTTTGTCCCAGCTTTCCCTTGGTGATTGGCTGTTTGGCCCGAATCGCTGACATCTCTCCTGGAAAACATCAGTGGAAAACATGTATTTTTCGAAAAGGACATTGTAATTAAGAATACGTCCATATCTATGTAAGGTATAGGCATACCGGTCAGATTTTCTTCATAGGATTTTTCAGACGACTCCTCTCTCTCAGAGTCGTTCTCTGATGCACAATCAGTGGCTGCAGCATCAATTTCTTCAGACATAACAGTTTGTAAAAGACAATAAAAACAAAAGCAAATTGCAGCAAGTTAAATCAGTGCACAAGAAATTAGAGTCAGCATTTTTTGCCAGAGTGAAAATGCACTGACTGAAGACAGCAGGAAACAGTCTAACCATGTGAGCCTCTCTTTTGTCCCAGCTTTCCCTTAGTCATTGGCTGTTTGGCCCGAATCGCTGACATCTCTCCTGGAAAACATCAGTGGAAAACATGTATTTTTCGAAAAGGACATTGTAATTAAGAATACGTCCATATCTATGTAAGGTATAGGCATACCGGTCAGATTTTCTTCATAGGATTTTTCAGATGACTCCTCTCTCTCAGAGTCGTTCTCTGATGAACAAGAGTCTGCAGCCTCATTATTTTCAGCCATGCTTTTTTCTAAAAGATGGCCAAAAGAAGAATGCTAAATTGAGGCAAGCTAAATCTGCGCAAAACAAAACCTTTGTTTTTATTGTCAGTGTAAACTTTTTGCCATTAAACTAAACACTGGGGGTAAACTTACCACTGGGACTGATGGTTATTTGATCCAGACTTTTCCCCTTGAACTCTGCCAATCTGCCCTGTTCACATGCCATCAGTATTTTACTTATTTTGGCCAACTGAAGCGTTCCCTCTGGAAGACGGTAGAACTTTCGATGAATCCGAATGTCGTGACCCAAGAAGTCAGCAAACTGGTCCTGTTCTGTATCATTGAGATTTAACACTCTGGAGAGGGTGGCAACCTGTTTTCGTAGTTTAGTTGATGACAATGCTTCAGGTAACTTGGCACCACATTGTTTGGCATAGGCGCGGATGCAGTCATTCCCCCGAAAATGTGTATCATATCCTGGCCTGGCAAATAAGTAGATATTTCCTTCGCTCACTCCACATGAGCACCGCTCTTTGATAAGCAGCTCTAAAGATTCCACCATCACTGGAGTAAGGATTACAGGCACCTTCCTGCCACGCTTCCCACAGGTTTCAATGCGTTCAAAATGCGCACAGAGTAGTCTCTCAACCTCTGTTAGCGCCACTGCAACATCTTTGTTAAGTGGGGATTTGTCCCTGGAGTGAAATGTTGCCACAGACATCTTTGACACCTCTCCCTCTCTTTTCCTGTTGAAGATAATCATCTGAGCCAGTATCACTTTTGCTAGATTGCTCCATTTTCCTGAGGTTTTCTCATCGCACAGTTGGTTGTAGTATTGTTTCTGCTTTTCATCTAAGTACATGTGTATTTTTTTAACGTCATCTGCTAATGGAATAAGCTGCGGTGCGTTCCATTTCTTCTGTTCAAGTGTACGATATGCAGCAGAAGAGATCATTTCATTCCAGCGAAGACGGTAGATGCCTTGGAAGTCTCGGACAAGCTTCAACTTTTCTTCATTCTGGGTAATAAGAGCTTCACCCTCCATGATGTCTGCAATTTTCTGGATGCTTTGCCCAAGCTTTGTCGCCAGGGTTGCTTTTTCGAATTTGTTTGTCTTTTCATCATAGCCAGTCACTTCTTTGACAGCTTTTATGATGTGTTGGAAGTGTTTTGGGTTGATATAATCCTTCATCTTTTTCAGTGGTGTCACCTTTCTACCTTTAATCACAAGTCTCCCTAGTTCTCGCAAAGTTTGACGAATGTGCTGGTGTTGTGAGGGGTTCTCCCCTTTCTTGTTGTACATTTTTTCACCCAATGCCAAGATGTATCTGTCTTGTTTTACTGCATGGGCTACATCATCTTGAGCCATGTTACTCACAAGTTTCCATACCTTTTCACTCACTCCTTTAGCAACCGGTTGAGCATTAGCACAGAGCGCCTGTATTCTGGTTTTGCCAGGCATCTCCTTTCGAACGTGTTGTGCTAGTGTGCACCTTGCCACATGCCTCCACATAGATTTGCGTTTAAAGAGCCCATGGCAGGCAAAACAATGCTGATAGTCCTGGTGATTGGTCTTGTCATTACTTGTTTGTTTACATGGTACCAAAACCCCCTTTCCTTCTTTAAGTGCCTGAATGTTGTGTGCCCGATTCCCCTTCTTGCGAAGAAGATTCAGCTGAAGTCTCCTAGCTTTTGATCTCTTTGCAAACCGAAGTGCAGTAGCTACTTCTATTTCATCCCCATGTTTACGTTGTAAATGACGGGCAATTTTGGATTGCGGTTGCTCGCAAAACAGACAGAAGTGCTTTTTTTGGTGGTACTTTTTGGATCCATCTAATTCTGAGACATTCATTACAAGCAATGATTCACTGCTAGTGTTTGACATTGGGGAACTAGTACATCTCTTATAAGTATTTGCATATTGATTCTTTCTCTTGAGTTCTGTTTCTTCATTTGAGCTGTTTTCTTCTGAGGAACTTCTGCATCTCTTGCTAGTCTTCTTGTAGTGATTCCTTCTCTTGACTCCTGCTATTTTATCTGAACTGTCTCCCTCTGAGACTAAATCAACGTGTTTACTGCTGTCCACCCTTGTCTTTGGTTCTGAAAAATCATCAGAATTGTCTTCCTCTGATGATTCTGATGGCCCTGGGACATAATCACCTTCACTGTTGTCAATGCTGGTTATTGAGTCATCAGTCTTGTATCCAAGCATAGCTTTGGTCAACTGTATTGAAGAAAAAAATTATATTGGATAACTAGACAGATTACAAAGTATTTGGACACCGGCACATTTTGATTAGTTACGACTGTGCTCCTCTACTTGTTTATGTTATAATACTATGAATATGGGATGAAAGTGCAGACTTGCCCATCTTTGATTTACAAAGCTGATTCACAAGAACTTACAGTATGTGCTGGTGTTGAATGACACTTTAACTTACGTATATACTGTCTGTTCTGATCAACGGTGGTGCATCATCCAACACATTGACTATCGACCCAGAAGTACTGGCAGCCTCAGAGGTACTGGCAGCCTCAGAGGTACTGGCAGCCTCAGAGGTACTGGCAGCCTCAGAGGTACTGGCAGCCTCGGTGTCTGACATCTAAGGATACAATAAAATGATATTAGTCATGTGCAAATTAGGCAACAGGATATGATAACGATTCAACCATCCCCAGTATCCTCATTCTAAACAACTGACAAACCTGCGCTTCGGGATTTATCTTTTCCTTTTCAAATCTGGCCTCACAAGTTGAACTATGCTTCTTTAGATTTTCCATGCGCCTTCTTAGCCTCTGCAGTGCCTTTGTAAAGGAAGACAAAAAGAAACGTTGAGACTTAATAGAATGACAAGATTGCTCGGCACACAACAGGGGATGGGCTGGGGGACACCAATGACTGTTATCATTGACTAATAGAGGGGCTGGGGGACACCAATGACTGTTATCATTGACTAATAGAGGGGCTGTTATCATTGACTAATAGAGGTCCAACAAACATCTATTACAATTTCTGTTTTTTTAAAACTACTTTCAAGGTAAAAAAGCAAGTATAAGCATAACAGAAGCACATTATGCAAGTTCCTGCATGCAACTAAAGCTGAATCTGCTTTTATGGATGGACTAAAAGAGAATCAGTATGAGTGGTTTGGCTAAAGCAAGGCAAGCGTACTCTAAATACTAGGCAAATCAGAAAACATACCGCATTGGTTACTTTGTAGGTTCCTGGACTCTTATCTTCCATTATGTTTTCGATCTTAAAAAATGTGTGTAAGAAATAGGGATTTGGTTAAAGAATCTGCCAGTATATGTATATATTTTTTCAAGACAGTGAATTGTCACAGTCCTACCAAAATGGACACTTTCCACAACCCTTATACTTGTTGTGGTGTTTCACTCTTTTATGTGCAAAAAAAAAAGAACTAGGAACCCCACCACGCCCCTCCCCCCACCCAAACTAATGTCCATGGTTTTCAATAAAAAAAATCTGGTCACTTATTTCTTAATTAGTTTAACATATTTCTTATTTTCATCTGAATTATTTCAATGTAAAAAACGGTATTTGGGTAAGAAAGGGCTATAAAAAACGGGCGCAACTTCAATACATTAATTTAATGAGGGGGTTTAAATATTTTAACACACATACAGGCTTATGACTTGACAAAACAGATGAAAAGGAACTGGCTTTTCTTGCTAGCTTGTTACACTATAGCAATATTATTTTCCAATGCATGTAACATTGTGTTAACCACAATCATGTATTCTAAATCATAGACACGTTTACCAATTATGCTAAACTTATTAGCTAGCTTGCAACCATAGCTAGCATATTTCTTTTTTTAACTAGCATGGGTAGCATGCTAACCGTTAGCTAGCACGCTAACAGTTAGCTAGCACACTAACCGTTAGCAAGCCACAAATAACTATAAGGTAGAAACATGCAAAGTAACAATTGCACATTAATGAATTGGTTGGATAAACCTGCCAATTTCAATGTCATGACGCAGTATATCTGACACAATGCGGCTTTCAGACATCGTCAATGCATGTTGGATTCCACCGAAAGACATACATGACTGACATTAATTCATTAAAAATAAAGACAACGAGAACATGCATTGCTTGTCAATACACCAAATACAATTTTAGCTAAAATATTGGTTAACAGTTTAGTTAATAGCTTACCTTCTTGCATGAATGCAAACATCTGCAACCATCCTCCTCTTCCTTAAAACACGTGCTGCACAGCTACTTCAGTGGTGATCACGCTCAGGCAGGGACAGGTTTGCCAGGTCAATTTCAAATTTCTAGGAGTCTGCTCAAAACCAGCCTTCAAAACCCACCTTCACTAGCACAATTTTAGCAGAATACAGGGAAATTAATGATTTTTTTTAAATGCCATGTTGGTAACGTTGCAATATAGAAGTAGTATAACAACTTCCACCTAGCGACCAAAACCTTTCACCTGCCACAAAGTTTTAAAAGTACATCAATAAACCACAAATAGTGTACATGGCAACCTTGAGCAGAGATTTATGCTGCAACATGGGGGAGGAGGAACTGTGTATCTTTTATTATTATAATATTTTTATTAACAACACATAAATACAGGAAGTACATATGGGAACACAAGTATATATAAATAATATACAAAGGACGGGGGAGGGGGGGGACTGTGTTGACCTATAAAACCTTTGATAGTTTGGTACTGTTGTGCACTTTGCAGTGGGGGAGGGGCAGGACCTCAAGCGGAAATTATGGCCAGTAGATATGCATAACAATGATTCCATCAGCCCAGATTTCTGAATATGTCTGCAATGTTATTACTGTTAGCCACATTTCCTTAGACAATTTGGGTTTGTAGCTTACACAATCAGTATCAGTGAGGTGGTAAGTGCAGCTACTTGAATGGTCTGTACATGAAAGATGGAGTGGTGGATATGTACATTTTTCACTGGGGAGACTTGCTGACACAAAAGTAGCTTATGGCAGGTTAAGATTTGATCTAGCAACCTAACCCATCAGCAATCAGATTAATTACCTGCCCACAGACCACTCAAACAGCCTACTGATATTAACAGCCATCTCTCACTATAGGCACTCAGCTACTCCCACAATCTCTCTTTCTCTCTTATAACAGGCCTTTTTTTAATCATATTTGCATTTATCTTCCACTAGATCCCTGGTTTCACAATGTGGAATAAAATGTAATGATAATACGTGATTTCAGGTTTGTACTGCTGTGAAGACGTAGGCCTTTACATCAGCATTGATCTCTTTGCAAAAAGCCTCAAGAAAACTCATAATAACATTGGGTAGCTGATGAGTAGCTGATGTTCATATCTTAAAGGACAAGTCCCTATAAGCCTCTGTCAGGAATCAGGACTGGGTTAATAAAGCCAACGCAACTGCATGTTTTACAAATGGTAGGCTATCAAATGTTAGGCCTAGTTATAAAATGACATTATAGGCCAACATTGTACACTATAGGCCTATTTCTTTTCCGGGTAGGAGAAGGTCTATTGCAGACTTGCCTAGTGCGGCAAAATGGCCGAAACATGGCCTGGTCATGGATGAAAAGCACATTTTCAAACTGGGGTAGAACTGAGGGAACATAAGGCAGACCCCAGGATTTCAGCTTCCTGTGTTAGCTGTTGTAATCCTCTTGCTGCGTATATTTGTAGAAAGCCTCACCCCAACAGAGAGTTATGGGGAGGGAGGTATAATCAAAATGTCTGCTTAATGCTTTTGAGGGAGCAGCAGAAAAGTGTACCCAACCTGGGGTACAACTTGCTAGAATTGGTAGTTGAAGCAGTAGTAGTAGCCATGTAATGGCAGCAGTGTTGTAGTTGAGTCACAAAAGCATAAGTCCGAGTCAATTCACAAGACCCTATGGCTACTCTGAGTTGAGTCAAAGTCACCAATGTTGGAGTCAGGAGTCGAGTCACAAGTCCCTATGGCTGAAATCAGAGTCCCACTGTTTGGTCCAAGAGTTCAAGTCTAAGACAATGGGTCCATATTAACTTAATATTAAGTTATTAACCCAGTCAGATAGTGTCAGGAGGAATTTGATCAATCATTTTTCGTATCCCCTTTCTTTCTGTGCCAACAAATGTTTATATGCTACAGGTAAACCAGATTGTCAGCTAGCTAGCTAATTAGGTAACATGTTGAACATGGTGTGGCTGCACAGCTTCTTCATATTTGATGTAGTCTAAATAGAAACTGAAAGACACAGACAGACATATACACCTCTATAAACTATACTGAAGTCAGATATTAGTGGCTAATGTGCACATTCTGTGGAGGTCAACTAGATCTGTTAAAAGGTCTACAACAACAACACATTTTATGTTTGTGTTAGAGAGCACATAACATGCCTATCTGAATTTAACTTAATCATTTGAAATCACATATTTCAATGTTAAGCTTTGATTTGTAACATATTAACTGTTTTTCAGTGCATAGTAGTCTACAAGAGTCTGTAGAACAGGTTCATATTAGTGGTACAGTTGAGTGAGAATTCCAGCCAGCAGTTGAAATTTTGATACATTGTATGACACGCCCTACACTACAGCCAATCATTGAGCAGCCTCCCATCCCCTTCTCTGCTCCCATCCCCCTCTCCTTTACCAGGTCATATGCTGTATATTAAGGCCACATATAAGTATTAATGAACAAACAGCTATAGACAGTACTGAAGTCAGATATTAGTGGCTAATGTTAACATTCTGTGGTCAACTGCTCCTAGATCTGTTAAAAGGTCTACAGCAACAACACATTTTATGTTTGTGTTAGAGAGCACATAACATGCCTATCTGAATTTAACTTAATCATTTGAAATCACATATTTCAATGTTAAGCTTTGATTTGTAACATATTAACTGTTTTTCAGTGCATAGTAGTCTACAAGAGTCTGTAGAACAGGTTCATATTAGTGGTACAGTTGAGTGAGAATTCCAGCCAGCAGTTGACATCCACCCACAACCACAAAGTCATATACACTGCTCAAAAAAATAAAGGGAACACTAAAATAACACATCCTAGATCTGAATGAATGAAATATTCTTAAATACCTTTTTCTTTACATAGTTAAATGTGATGACAACAAAATCACACAAAAATGGTCAATGGAAATCAAATTTATCAACCCATGGAGGTCTGGATTTGGAGTCACACTCAAAATTAAAGTGGAAAACCACAATACAGGCTGATCCAACTTTGATGTAATGTCCTTAAAACAAGTCAAAATGAAGCTCAGTAGTGTGTGTGGCCTCCACGTGCCTGTATGACCTTCCTACAACGCCTGGGCATGCTCCTGATGAGGTGGCGGATGGTCTCCTGAGGGATCTCCTCCCAGACCTGGACTAAAGCATCCGCCAACTCCTGGACAGTCTGTGGTGCAGTGTGGCGTTGGTGGATGGAGCGAGACATGATGTCCCAGATGTGCTCAATTGGATTCAGGTCTGGGGAACGGGCGGGCCAGTCCATAGCATCAATGCCTTCCTCTTGCAGGAACTGCTGACACACTCCAGCCACATGAGGTCTAGCATTGTCTTGCATTAGGAGGAACCCAGGGCCAACAGCACCAGCATATGTTCTCACAAGGGGTCTGAGGATCTCATCTCGGTACCTAATGGCAGTCAGGCTACCTCTGGCGAGCACATTGAGGGCTGTGCGGCCCCCCAAAGAAATGCCACCCCACACCATGACTGACCCACCGCCAAACCGGTCATGCTGGAGGATGTTGCAGGCAGCAGAACGTTCTCCACGGCGTCTCCAGACTCTGTCACGTCTGTCACATGTGCTCAGTGTGAACCTGCTTTCATCTGTGAAGAGCACTGGGCGCCAGTGGCAAATTTGCCAATCTTGGTGTTCTCTGGCAAATGCCAAACGTCCTGCACGGTGTTGGGCTCTAAGCACAACCCCCACCTGTGGACGTCGGGCCCTCATACCACCCTCATGGAGTCTGTTTCTGACCGTTTGAGCAGACACATGCACATTTGTGGCCTGCTGGAGGTCATTTTGCAGGGCTCTGGCAGTGCTCCTCCTACTCCTCCTTGCACAAAGGCGGAGGTAGCGGTCCTGCTGCTGGGTTGTTGCCCTCCTACGGCCTCCTCCACGTCTCCTGATGTACTGGCCTGTCTCCTGGTAGCGCCTCCATGCTCTGGACACTACGCTGACAGACACAGCAAACCTCCTTGCCACAGCTCGCATTGATGTGCCATCCTGGATGAGCTGCACTACCTGAGCCACTTGTGTGGGTTGTAGACTCCGTCTCATGCTACCACTAGAGTGAAAGCACCGCCAGCATTCAAAAGTGAACAAAACATCACCCAGGAAGCATAGGAACTGAGAAGTGGTCTGTGGTCACCACCAGCAGAACCACTCCTTTATTGGGGGTGTCTTGGTAATTGCCTATAATTTCCACATGTTGTCTATTCCATTTGCACAACAGCATGTGAAATTTATTGTCAATCAGTGTTGCTTCCTAAGTGGACAGTTTGATTTCACAGAAGTGTGATTGACTTGGAGTTACATTGTGTTGTTTAAGTGTTCCCTATATTTTTTTGAGCAGTGTATATTAAGGCCAAATATAAGTCTTAATGAAGAAACTGCTATAGACAATACTGAAGTAAGATATTAGTGGCTCATGTTAACATTGAGTGGAGGTCAACTGATCCTAGATCTGTGACTTTAAGTGCCTAAAGCCAACTCTAATATACAGTACCAGTCAAAAGTTTGGACACACAAACTCATTTAAGGGTTTTTCTTTATTTTTACTATTTTCTACATTGTAGAATAATAGTGAAAACATCAAAACTGAGAATAATACATATGGAATCATGTTGTAACCAAAAAAGTGTTAAACAACTCAAAATATATTTTATATTTGAGATTCTTCAAACCCTTTGCCTTGATGACAGCTTTGCACACTCTTGGCATTCTCTCACCCAGCTTCACCTGGAATGCTTTTCCAGCAGTCTTGAAGGAGTTCTCACATATGCTGAGTACTTGTTGGTTGCTTTTCCTTCACTCTACGGTCCAACTCATCCCAAACCATCTCAATTGGGTTGAGGTCGGCTGATTGTGGAGGCCAGGTCATCTGATGCAGCACTCCATCACTCTCCTTGGTCAAATAGCCCTTACACAGCCTGGAGGTGAGTTTTGGGTCATTGTCCTTTTGAAAAATAAATGATATCCCCACTAAGCGCAGACGGTGTATCGCTGCAGAATGCTGTGGTAGCCATGCTGGTTAAGTGTGCCTTGAATTCTAAATAAATCTCTGACAGTGTCACCAGCAAAGCACCACCACACCTCCTTCTCCATGCTTCACGGTGGGAACCACACATGCATAGATAATCCGTTTACCTGCTCTGCGTCTCACAAAGACACAGTTGGACCCAAACATTTCAAATTTGGACTCATCAGACCAAAGGACAGATTTCCACCGGTCTAATGTCCATTGCTAGAGTTTCTTGGGCCAAACAAGTCTCTTCTTATTTTTGGTGTCCTTTAGTAGTGGTTTCTTTGCAGCAATTCGGCCATGAAGGCCTGATTCACGCATTCTCCTCTGAACAGTTGATGTTACTTGAACTCTGGGAAGCATTTATTTGGGCTGCAATCTGAGGCTGGTAACTCTAATGAACTCATCCTCTGCAGCAGAGGTAACTCTGGTTCTTCCTTTCCTGTGGCGGTCCTCATGAGAGCCAGTTTAATTATAGCGCTTGATGGTTTTTGTGACTGCACTTGAAGAAACTTTTAAAAAGTTATTGACATTTTCCTCATTGACTGACCTTCATGTCTTTAAGTAATGATGGACTGTCGTTTGTCTTTGCTTACTTGCGCTGTTCTTGCCATAATAGGGACTTGGTATTTTACCAAATAGAGCTATCTTCTGTATACCACCCCTACCTTGTCACAACACAACTGATTGGCTCAAACGCATTAAGAAAGAAAGAAATTCCACAAATGTACTTTTAACAAGGCACACCTGTTAATTGAAATGCATTCCAGGTGACTACCTTATGAAGCTGTCAAGAGTGTGCGAAGAGAGTGCCAAGAGTGTGCGAAGCTGTCATCAAGGCAAAGGGTGTTTACTTAAAATAATGTCAAATCTCAAATATATTTTTATTTGTTTAACACTTTTTTGGTTACTATGTGATTCCATATGTGTTATTTCATAGTTTTGATGTCTACAATATTATTCTACAATGTAGAAAATAGTAAAAATATAGAATCCCTTGAATGAGTATGTGTGTCCAAACATTTGACTGGTACTGTATATATATTTTGCGGTTGGCTAAAGCCTCAAGTATGAAGGTAGGGTGGCCACGCCCATCTCGTTTATGAACTTTATGGGGCCTAAGGCCATTTCTAATATATAGATGCTGCTATTGGCTCAGTATTCAAGTATGATGTCGGGAGTGCCACGTTGTGCCACCCAGTTAAGTTACAAGTGTCCAGGGGCAAGGCTTCTTATATCAATGGTCTGATTAGCTCGAGACTCACATACGCATCTCCCCTCATTGCCATAGACATGTTTAAGCTATGACCCCCTAGACAAATCCCCTCAATAGCTTTGAAGACTAGAAATGTACGAATACCCTTAGTTAGATAGAATTTGTAAACGTTCCAAAAAGGGCCAAAAAAAACGGATAAAAATCTGTTTTTATAATATGTACCAGTTCATGAGGGTTGCCTAATCACACACATGACATTTTAGAAAGATGTGACCTTTTTAACCCTTTGAAACAGCCCCTATGACCCCAATTCAAGGCACTTCCGGTTGTCACAGGAAGCTGAAAATAAACACATATCCTCATTGGGGTAGGCTTTTACAGAATCCTGAGTTTCAAGTCTTTACGTTAAGAACTGACTGATTTACAGAGGGTTGAACTCAGTGTTTATACAAACTGCAGGTTGGGTATATCAAAACCACTTTTAGGGTAATTTAACCACTTCCGGTTGCTCTAGGAAGCTTAAACTCAACACAGGTAATCCTCATAGTGGCCTGATGGATTGTCATTGAAGACAGCTTGAGATGGCAATCATAACCCACATAGGCATCAGGTTGAATTTAGGGCAGCAGGCAATGTATTCCTATGGGGAGAGATGTCAATGTAAACTGTTAGAAGAAAACACCCTGTTTTCACTGTTAAGGGTTAATTCCACACTGTCAAGGTTAGGCTTGCACAGATCGGGAGGACCTTGGGAAGGTTCCTGTGATTGAATTGTGCTTAGAGCCTCAACGGTTCTGCCGCTGTCACCCAAAAGCACCTCACATTTAGGTCAGGCTTCGTTTTGGGCCTTGTGCTAAGACCTTTCTGGATGTCAATATCGTTCCCCAAAAACGTCAGAGACAGCTGCTCTTCACATATGTGGCTCTGTATATGGCCCCCAACCATAATCTGGAAATATATTAAATTCAGACTATACATGGATACATAGCACTACCTAGGTGGAACTTGTAAGTCCTCCAAAAAGAGCCAAAAAAAACGGATAAAAATCTGTTTTTATAATATGTACCGGTTCATGAGGGTTGCCTAATCACACACATGACATTTTAGAAAGATGTGACCTTTTTAACCCTTTGAAACAGCCCCTATGACCCCAATTCAAGGCACTTCCGGTTGTCACAGGAAGCTGAAAATAAACACATATCCTCATTGGGGTAGGCTTTTACAGAATCCTGAGTTTCAAGTCTTTACGTTAAGAACTGACTGATTTACAGCATTCGCCACAATAACATCTGCTAACCATGTGTCTTTATATACGGTATGTTATACCATATATGGCATCTTGCCTATGCCGCTCGGTCATTACTCATCCATATATTTATATGTATATATTCTATTCCATCCCTTTACTTGATTTGTGTGTATTAGGTAGTTGTTCTGGAACGGTTGGTGTTGAATTGCTAGATTACTTGTTAGATATTACTACAATGTGTCCTAAAATGGTTACAAATACAAGACTGTGTGTGTGTGTGTGTGTGTGACAAGAACATTTGATTTGATTTGTTTTGATACGCTGCAGTATGGTATGTTACCACCAGGTGGCTTACAAAAATACCCCCTTCTTAGGACCCTGACAGTTTTGTGTGATTTTCAAACCAGGCATATTAGCATGCTATTTGCAGGCTATTCCAATGGTTTCCCTAGTTGAGACCATGGTTTTGGACCTAACTTGGTCAAAGGTCCTAATATGGAAGGTGTTTATATAAGTTGAGGTCCTAATACGATCTCAAAAACGAGAACACACACACACACACACACACACACACACACACACACAATCTGTCAGAATAATGCCAAACATCCCACCTCTCCACAGCTAGGGTGTGAGACAGTGTGCCCTCTCCTCTCTTTGCATGCCAAACTGACACCCAATAACCCAGCACTGAATTATGTGCAATGGGATGTCAGGACTGATCGTTTTAAGGGCACCAGATCCCTGGCCCTACGCGACAATTTTAAAAGCCAGGTTGAGT
Organism: Salvelinus alpinus; assembly: GCF_045679555.1. NCBI lineage: Eukaryota > Metazoa > Chordata > Actinopteri > Salmoniformes > Salmonidae > Salvelinus > Salvelinus alpinus. The sequence continues at coordinate 19,612,099 of NC_092111.1, forward strand.
TTAATTCAACAAAAGCTAAACCAACTAGTCAAAAATGCTAGTCGAAAATGCCAAAACCAAAAAGCAGCTTGGATAAAGTAATTGAAAATTGAAAATCATATTTGCAAATTAAGAAATGATGATAAGTCCTACATATGTCTTGTTCTCTCTATAAATTCAACTCAGCAAAAACAATTCCTTATGTGTCTAAAACCGTCATTTCAACAGCTTGGCCTGAGATGCCCTATGTCTTTACGACATTCCAACCTTCTTGATTACACGCAAGATGACAGTTAATACTATATAAGGGGCACGTGGTATCGAAAATCGAAGCACTCTTGAGCTGTCGATGGACTCCAACTGTCACATGGGTAATTCTTCTTATGGTGTACTATTATTAACTAATGCATCGCAGGACAATATAACGTGTCCGTATTTCACCAAGAAAGAGGTACTTGCAACACAGAGAAGAAGGCTAAGTGCGTGCTAGATGATAATGGAGAAAGCGTCATGGATGCATGGATGGACGCAGCGTCGTCCACAACATTGTCACTGACTGCGATGCGGCAGCGTTACGACACCGTTCATTCTGAGGAACCAACGCTGTCAGAGTCAAATATAGGCCAGTCTCTGGCGATCTAATTCTTATCATTGTCATTTTCTGAGTAAAATCTGATTTCAGGCTAATTTCAGTGGACGGGGAAAGGATGCAATGCACCTCAATGAACAGGGTCCGGATCTGTGCAGACAGACAGGCACAGTGAATACTGGATAGATATAGAATGTTAGGAGACTGTATAGATATAGACTATTCACAATGCATTGCTTCAATATATCCAATAGTATAGCTAAATATTCTACCACCGCAGTGTCATAATATTAAACCCACACGAGCCTAATCTGAGCCGAGCAGTTGTGATTTTCTAGACTAATATTTATTGATAATGATATGATTTCGCGTGGGGCTGACAATCTCGCGGACTGTACGGGATGCTCTCTCTGCCGTCGTCAGTCACATTGAATTCTAGCAGGTTAGAATTCCATTCACAAAATATGTCAATTCAAAGGGCATGCTGTGATGACCACTATATTTCCAGCTATTCTAAAATGGATATGAAATAGGCATACATTATGTGACCTCCATTTTATGTTGTAAATGAATTTCCCTATTCTCGCTTTCGAAGATTGGAGGGGGAAAGGAGGCATCCCTGTCCCACGGATGCTGATGTAGGATTGTGGGTTCTTGCATTCCTGCGAGAGCGAATCACATCAGTGAGATGCACGTTGGTAAGACCTAGTCTCACGACAAATAATTCGAAAAATAGTGGCATAATCTTTTATCAAGATGTCTTAAAAATTAAAACACAACGAGAGCGTTTGGTTATTGATACATTATTATATCCGTGATGAATCAATAGCCCAGGCTACTGTAAAATAATGGCTGGTAAAAAGATAAAAACACATGGCCTTCTGATCGCATGTTGTTCCGTTTCCTATCAGCATAATGTAGCCTAGCGACTCTGTGTGTGGCAAGCTGAACCACTGGTTTCGCTCTTCCTTCTCTCTTGTCTACCTATTTCACTTGAACAATGACAACCCCAGTCTTGGAACTGTCCCAAGACTGTACAAAATAGAGGCAACCGGTATAGGCTACACATGCACACAACACGCAATCCTTGTGCATCACAAGGCATGCTGCCTAGAATTCTGCTTCACACACAAAAACATAACAGCAAATTTCCCAAAGGTCGCCGTTTTGTTGGATAGAAGGTTTTATGCACGCGATCTGCAAAGCGCGAGAATGCACAATAACCTGTCGTCATCTCATGTGAAGAACAGTAACTCTGTCGCTACCGAGCTCTTGAAGGTTCCAAACAATGATACACTGTCTCCAGCATTACTGTACCTGCAGAGCCGCTGAACTTCACTTCGTTGCAGTGCAGTTGCCGTGTCTCCGCCACATATCATCACCCCTCATATCAGCCAGGGGCATACCGGTATGCAAAATTATGGTAATAATGCCAGATGCTAAAATGTTGACAGGTATTCACATTGCTGCACTGTTTGAGCCATGTAGGTTATTCAGCAACAGAATATACTTTTTCATAATCGAGCCTACCATGTAAACGGACTGCCCCAGGTTGAGAAGTGTTATTTTTCTTCTGGCGGTGGCGGGATAGGGATGGAGGGTCCTCCTTATCCCTTTTCAAACTGATGCTGCGATTTCACACAGCAGCGCGCGCCAGTGTCCCACACACACACAGCTGGTCCTCGCGACAGAACACGCTGCTTCGATCCACGCAGTTCCAGAGAAATACCCCGCCCACTTTAACAACTGTCAGTGGCATACTGTAGTCACTACAATGGAGAACACAGGCCTATGCCTTTTGTTGCTCTGCAAAGGCTCTATTATGGTATTAGCCTTACATTTATTTTTTAGTAGGCCTATGATATTATATATTTGATATCTCAGTTTGAACAAATCCTGGTGGGGGACTGGGACAATGGATAATAGTACACTGTAAAGGGGTTGCCATGAATTTGACAGTAATTTACAGGCAGCGCTGTGGCAAGTAAAATGCTGCCTTTCATATTACAGTATATATTATACTATAGCTATTGTAATATAAATGTGGTATGAAAGCAAGTACTGTGTAATGACACACAGTACAACACCGTAAAATTTACTGCATTATACTGTAAATAATTCAATTCTAACTTCATCAGATTGAATGGATGAATGAATTACATTTATTGAGGGGAGGGGTTTGTATTTCACAGTATTTCCCTATAATTACAAGGAATTGGTGCAAGCAGGTTGGCTGGTTGGTAAAGTGTTTACACACTACAGCATGTTAATAAATATTTGGTATTTTATATCACTTGCACTAGAGGTCTTAACGAAGAATTCCAAACTGGCAGCGACCACAAGGCAAAACAGACCAAAAAGACATGGCAAAATACTCAACCATTTAAGGTTTAAGACTTGCTCCCACTCCAATGTGTCCCCTATATATTTTAAATTGATGGGGCACTATAACCACATAGGAGTTAAATTGATACAGCATTCTCATTCACGACTGCAACAAATATCCTCTTACAGTGCAAGCCTCAAAATATGTTAATGAGCCAGAAACAACAATACCATGCACCCACTAGTGGTCAAGGTTTTGGGCGCTCCAAAGATACAGTATGGTACTGTATACTGTGGGGTGGAATTATAGTACCAATTGAAATACAGCAATTTCCCACAATGCACCATCATTTACAGTATGCTGCAGTTAAATGTTTCAGTTTTTTTTTTTTACTGTTGATAATACCTAAAATGACTAACAGTGTAACACAATAGACAATGTAATACATGTTGCGTAATAACTTTTCTGTAGCCTAATTCAATAAATAATGACTATGTAATAATGACTGCCAACAAATACATTAGGGTTTCTCACAGCTTTGATGCTTGAACCCCTAATTACATGATGAGCATACATCAGAATGTGAAGAGGTTCAATATTATATTATTGCATTGTCTAAATCAAATATATAAACCCAAACCAAAAGTAATATCTTACAGTGCCTTCAGCAAGTATTGTGTTACAGCCTGAATTGAAAATGGATTACATTTAGATATTTTTGTCACTGGCCTACACACAATACACCATAATGTCAAAGTGGAATTATGTTTTTCGAAATCTTTACAAATGAATTAAAAATGAAAAGCTGACATGTCTCGAGTCAATAAGTATTCAATCCCTTTGTTATGGCAAGCCAAAATGTGCTTAACAAGTCCCATAATAAGTTGCATAAGTGCATAAGTGTTTAACATGGTTTCTTAATGGCCAACTCATCTCTGTACCCCACACATAACATTTTCTGTAAGTTCCCTCAGTCAAAAGTGAATTTCAAACACAGATTCAGCCACAAAGATCAGGGAAGTTTTCCAATGCCTTGCAAAGAATAATTGAATATCCCTTTGAGTATGGTGAAGTAATTAATTACACCTTGGATGGGGAATCAATACACCCAGTCACTACAAAGATACAGGCGTTCTTCCTAACTCAATGCCGGAGAGGAAGGAAACCGCTCAGGGATTTCACCATGAGGCCAATGGTGACTTTAAAACAGTTACAGAGCCAAGGATAGGAGATAAGGTAGGATGGATCAACAACATTGTAGTTACTCCACAATACTAACCTAATTGACAGAGTGAACCTGTACAGAATAAAAATATTCCAAAACATAGATCCTGTTTGCAACAAGGCACTAAAGTAATACTGCAAAGCAATTAACTATTTGTCCTCAATACAAAGTGTTATGCATAGTGGTGGCTGCATCATGTTATGGGTATGCTTGTAATTGTTAAGGACTGGGAAGTTTTTCAGGATAAAAAAAATATTGTAATGGTGCTAAACACAGACAAAATCCTAGAGGAAAACCTGGTTCAGTCTGCTTTCCACCAGACACTGGGAGATGAATTCACCTTTCAGCGGGACAATAACCTAAAACACAAGGCCACATCTACACTGGAGTTGCTTACCAAGAAGACAGTGAATGTTCCTGAGTGGCTGAGTCACAGTTTTGACTTAAATCTACTTGAAAATCTATGGCAAGACCTGAAAGGTTTGTCTAGTAATGTTCAACGACCAATTTGACAGAGCTTGAAGAAATTTTTAAAGAATAATGGACAAATATTGTACAATCCAGGTGTGGAAAGCTCTTGGAGACATACCCAGCAAGGCTCACAGCTGTAATTGCTACCAAAGGGGCTTCTACAAAGTATGGATACTTATTTAAATTAAGTATTTCATTTTCAATAAATGGGCAAAAATGTTTAAAAACATGTTTTCACTTTGTCAGTATGGGGTAGTGTGTATATGGGTGAGAACTTTACTTTTTGAAGACCTCTGAGACCTCTCATTAAAACCTTCAGTAGCTAGCTGCTCTAAATTTAGCTTGTTTTTCCACACAGGTTGTTATTGTCTGTATCAGAGTTGCCAGGTTACATTCTATACCAGAGAGTTGCCAGGTTATATTCTATACCAGAGAGTTGCCAGGTTATATTCTATACCAGAGAGTTGCCAGGTTATATTCTATACCAGAGTTGCCAAGCAACCTTCCTCCTGGGGTGCTATTAGCTATCCTCCCACCCGCAAGAATCTGGTCTGACCCTACTACACACTTGATTCTAATCTATAGTAATAGATTCATGATAGAGCAGGGCTGGGGAAAAAACCCTGCAAGGCCAGTAGCTCTCCAGAAATGGAGTCTCCAACCCTGTTCCTGGAGAGCTACCCTCCTGTAGGTTTTCGCTCCAATGCCAGTTGTAACTAACCTGATTCAGTTTATCAACCTGCTAATAATTAGAATCAGGTGTGCTAGATTAGGGTTGGAGGTAAAACCTACAGGAAGGTAGCTCTCCAGGAACAGGGTTGGAGCGAAAACCTACAGGAAGGTAGCTCTACAGGAACAGGGTTGAGGCGAAAACCTACAGGAAGGTAGCTCTCCAGGAACAGGGTTGGAGTGAAAACCTACAGGAAGGTAGCTCTACAGGAACAGGGTTGGAGTGAAAAGCTACAGGAAGGTAGCTCTCCAGGAACAGGGTTGGAGGTAAAACCTACAGGAAGGTAGCTCTACAGGAACAGGGTTGGAGCGAAAACCTACAGGAAGGTAGCTCTCCAGGAACAGGGTTGGAGTGAAAACCTACAGGAAGGTAGCTCTCCAGGAACAGGGTTGGAGAGCCCTGCTCTAGAACATACATTTTCCCTCTACCTGTGTGTTCACCTCAACCTACAGAGGTATCCAGATGCACAGTGGCAGTCCTCATCCCCAGTGAGAGCATGATCCAAACCGGCTAATGCAGCCAATCTTTTCCGTATTCTCTCCTCTACCGCACCACAGTGGAGGCCCCAGACAGAGTCATAGCATGATGGGTTCCCCCAACCAGGCCGTTATATAACAGCATTATGTAGACTAGGTCTAAATGCCTGCTGTGAAGGGGACTCCACCACTATCGAACGGTCTGTCACAGAGACCCAGGGTCATCACACTAACAAGGTCACCCACTCACCAAGATCAGAACTACTAGTGTACAGGATTGAAAAATACTCAGATATATACAGTAGATTATTTTCTGTAAAAGAGCAAAAGGAAGGGTCTCAAAGTGATTGAATGAAAGAAAGCATGTTAATTCAACTAACATTGACTACCATAAAGCAGTCAGCTGAAATTAATATGGCATAGCACTCACTTTATTTCCCACTAGGTGTACATTACTTCAGTGTGTGTCTGGGCGTAATTCTGCTCTGCGTAAACTCAAACGTTCTGATTGCGGTGATTTGATTTGAGGCTGAATTCATGGACTAACTACAGACCCATCTCTCTGTGCTCCTTCTCTACCCCAGCTGAACCCATTTGGTCCTCAATGAATATAATGTTGGTCTTGTGTTCAACCCCTCCTCATGCCAATCTTGTGATGGGGAAATCACATTCCCTCATCGAGAGAGCGTGTGGTGTGGCTGCATGGGTAATCCTGCGTCACAAGGAAATAAGAATAATCCTGTTGGAGTGTGATCATGGTCATGTGATCAGGGTGATGAATGAAGCCAGAGGGGATGGGAGGTTCTGGAATCCCTGTTGGCTCGGACTGATGACATCATGTGATGACATGTCTTTGGTCTGTTTCCTCAACTTCTCAGGTGCTGGAATGTCCTGACAAAATGAAGTAAGACTAGTGTTGAACAGAATAAAGCACTTGATTCCAAGGTTGCTGCAGCTATTACATGGACAAAGCTATTTAACTAGTAGTAGGCATTGGCTGTCCTGATATGAATTGAGCTAACATGTTTCACTTTGAGGCAGAATGGCAGAGACAAAAGAAGTGCCACGGGCACTTTCTACTTATCTGAAGAGGTATGTAGAACTAATCATCGCAAATAAAACCTAGCAGCAATATACAGTCATTTGAGGGGCAATAGTCCCACCTACAGGACCCCATGAACTCTTAAAATAACAATCTCACAATAGAACACTGGAAGACATTTCAGAGATGATCAGATGTATTACTTTCATCATGACAAGGAGGCACTAGAGATACCTTGACAGATATATGACAAACCATATACAAATTGGAATACAAAGCTAGACTATGGTCTGACTGAATAGGTATTGTATAGCAAATCTATAGGTTTAAAGGCACTTTTACAAATCTTAGCTATAAAAAAAGAATGTACATGTACGTTGTAATCAAAGACACACTGAAATGTATAAAACAAATAAACTAAAAACAAGGAGAAAGTGCATTGGATGAACATAATTTGTACACAACATCCTCGAGACTATGCTCATTTGTAGCGATGGCACCCTGCCGAACATGTCGTGGATGGACTGCGCAAGGTATATTGTGGAGAGGATCTAAATGTATGCAAACAGGTGGAACAAGTAAAACATTAACACCTGAGTGGAGTTTATTTGGCTGGTTTAACATATTGATCGTGTTCATACGATTTGAGGACTTATGAAGTAATTTTAGTAGATTCAGTGAACAGAAGATATTATGAAAGCATGAAACCAATCCCATTTTTTTTTAACAAGATCAACAACAAAAAAGTAAATAAGACCAACCTCAAGTATGGCTAAATGCAAATTAAACCTGGAATCGGGGATACTTAACAGTAAATTGATCTCCAGAAAACTCTAATTAGTATCATACGTTACGATTGGTATAGTATGTATTAATTTGTGTCTGTCCACAATTTGTTGACTATCTAGGTGGCTAATGCTAGCTAGGGCTAATCTTAGCTAGGCTAGGGGTCGATGTCAACACCCCTGCCGAAATCTAATTAGCATAATAATAATAAAAAATCCCCTTCAAAAGCAGTCTGTTAATTTCTTTATTTAACTAAGCAAGTCAGTTAAGAACAAATTCTCAAACCCGGACGACACTGGGCCAATTGTGCGCCGCACTATGGGACTCCCAATCACGGCCGGTTGTGATACAGCCTGGATTCAAACCAGGGTGTCTGTAGTGACACCTCTAGCACTGAGATGCAGTGCCTTAGACTCGGGATCCTCGAGTGCTAGAGATATACATTGTTTTGCACAGGCTGCATCTCAATCCACCGCATCCGTCAATGATAGCCTTCCACATCTGCGGTGGAAGGTAGCTGAGCTACAGCGTGTTTGTCAGACCGTGAGACACCCCGAAAATCGGTATTCTCACGAAAACGTCAGTAGCATCCGAACAGTGTGGCCTACAAAACTAATATGACCACTATGGGAAGAGGAATCACATGAACACGACCCCAACAAGCATCACGGGACTCGTCTGAAGTCGGTACTGCCAACTTCTGTCTGTAGCGTCCAAACAGTTTGGGCTACACACTAATATGACTCCTCGATGGAAAGGTGACTCTCGCACACGTCGTTTGTTTTGCTCTAGTGCGCTTAGAAGCCTCGTCTGAAAGTAGCCCGGTACCAGTACATTTAAAAATAATAATAATAATAATATGGAAGTAGTTTAGTGCCAAAACATTTTTGGTTAAAGCTGCAGTATGTCATTTTTTTGGGCGACCCGATCCAATTCACATAAATGTGTTATAGATCTGTAACTCATTTAAAGCAAGTCTAAGAAGCAGTATACCTGTTCTATGCTTCCTGTTCTTAAGTTTTGTTCTTGCGTCTTAAGCTTCGGTTTTGGACACCAGCTTCAAACAGCGGAAAATACAATATTTTTGGTTATGAAAAATATATTTCACAGTGGTTTAGATAGTACAATGATTCGCTACACTATACTTGCTTGCTGTCACAAACTGAAATTAGGCGAACTATTCGTATTTTAGCAACCAGAAAATGGCAGTACAATTTCTGCATATTTTGTTATATTTATGTCTCTCGGACATAGGACAGACACTTTTAAAAAACAAACTTCCTATCTATTTATTACTACCATATGAATCTGTTATTCAATCCATTTCTATGGGCTAATAGCACTAAGGCCCAATTCAATGTTTCATCAAATAATGTGCGTGTGATATATTTATATAATACCTAAAAGGGGTCCTAATATTCAAGTCGATTAATGATCCTCGGTATGAACATCTTTAAAAAAATTCCATATGTCAGCTTAATAGAACCCCTCCGCAGGCTTAGACCCTTAAGGATTAATTAAGGTTGGTGTTAAGGTTAGCTAGCATGCTAAGTAGTTGCAAATTAGCTAATTAAGTAACAATACCAAACATAACATATACTAATTTAAGTGTCCCTGATTTTCTTTTACTATGTTACATCCAGCCTGAAATAAAAATAAGACATGACAATGGTCCCTTCCTTCAAGCAGCACAATTCAAAAAAACGTTCCAAATAGTATAAATCAAAACATGCCAAACAGTTAAGTCCCTCAGCAACTCTGAAAAGACACCCACCCTCTTTCTACTTGGGACCAGGGGTGCCATTTGGGACTTAGCCCTGGATGGAATGTATGTCTTTAGTTGAAGTCTCGGTTAGAGAGGATGAGAGGAGCTACCAGGGTCCAGAGGTAGAGAGCCAGGCCTATCCAGCTAGAGCCAATCTTCACCCACACAGCTGGCATACAGCTCTGCATGGCCTGGTAGTCTGCATCAGGTCTGGGGAGAGGAGAGATCAGGACCAATCCAATCAATCACATTTTGTTTACCATCACAAAAACGCATAGTAGACCATGTGCGATGGTTTGAAAATTGGGTCTTCGGAGTACCATAAGACTGTTATCCTGTTGACCTAAAGCCCAGGCATTAGCTTGGGGAGCTGACGCAAGGTCTAGAACAACATCAATCACCTCAGTTATACCTGTACACATCCCTACTCCTCTATCCCCTCAGACATAAAGAAAACAGAACTACTTACTGGTACCAGTTTGTGAGTGTCATCATGATGTAGAGGGAGGCCAGGCACAGGCTGAAGTGGAAGAAGGCGTAAGAGTAGGTGACCCCCTCTTCCTCGTTGTCCACGGCCCGTCTGACCCCGTCCTCCCCCGTGGCCGCCTCGTGGTCTTCTGCAGCCAGACCCTGGCCCTCCTCTGTCTGCATCAGCCTGTTCACCTGGGTGTTGTTGGACGAACGGATGCTGCAGGCGAGGAGGGAAAGAGCAGGAAACCCACCAGAAAAAAGGGGAAGTGATGATGTGGACAGGCTCGAATAGTCAGGATTTCATTTGAAACATAGCTCTGAACCAGTGTCTCAAATCCAGTCCTGAGGACCCACAGGCTTGCAAGTTTACTCTAGCCCAGTACTTCAATCAGGTGTCTATTCTACTGTATTTTAGTCTATGCCGTGCCTACATTGCTCGTCCAAATATTTATATATTCTTAATTCCTTTACTTTAGATGTGTGTATTGTTGTGAAATTGTTAGATATTATTGCACTGTTGGAGCTAGAAACACAAGCATTTCTCTACACCCACAATAACATCTGCTAAACATGTATAGGAGACGAATAACATTTGATTTGTCTCTGGTCTGCTACAAAGAGTGCCCGGTCCTGTGGGTCCCCAGGATTGGCATGAACCCTACTCTAGGTTGCAACTTCATACCTGGCGTAGAGAGTGCAGAAGAGGAAGATGACCAGTCCTATGATGCCCTGTGCATCCCACCACTGGACCCCTTGCCCTGGGGCAGGTGTAGGTGTAGGGGTGGAGGTGTTGTGTACCAGACTCAGCAGGCTGGGGTTACACTTACGGTCTGTAGGGAAAGAGGTAGAATATTGTCATTCTGATGAAGGCCATTGAAAGACAAAATGTTATGCTTTTAACATAAAGATAATTAAAAGCTGATAATTTGTAGTTATGAGCTAGTCACATCTATTTGATTTACTTCTTCTCTTGTGATTCTTGGCTGCAACTCATCTCATATTGGATGAAGTGATCACTGATCAGTTGATCTTTTGGGTAAAATATGCTTCGTCACATATACATTTGTTGTTCCAGACTTCCCATCAAGTGATTTCCATGAGTCGGTATGCAGCCATGCGAGTCATAGTTACATCAGGTCATCTTTAATGTACGACCTGGACCATGACTCTTAACCAATGACTGAACAGGGGCATCAGCAGGGTCATGAGGAGACTTACTGGGGTTGTTGGTCATGGCGGACCATGTGACATACATGGTGTAGAGGGAGATGAAGGACGCTTGGAGCAGGCCTGAGCTGGGCTGGGACTCCTGGGGGACAATACATAAATTAACACAAAACATCAGTGTCTAACTTTTGTTCAACTACATTCACATGAACAAATAGTTCAGTGTCATTGTTTAACATTTTGATGATCTTCAAAATTGCAAACATTGCTAATATTTTCACCCCTGAATGAACTTCAGGATGTGTATGCATTTCAAAGAAAGAGGAACAAGACTGAAACAGCCTGCAAAGAAACACTGTACTCAAAAAAACTGCAGGAACTTGCAACAGTGTGCTGGTATCAATCTTTCTTGCGAGACAAACCTCACCTGAACTTTGGGCAGGATGGCAACTACGGAGACGATGATGCAGAAGATGAAGTTGAGGCTGATGAAGACCTTGTGTTCAGTGCAGTCGTCTCCTGTGGTGTAATAGACATAGAACACCACCACAGCAGAGAAGGCCAGGACATAGTGCAGCACCGTGAAGGACAGGAGAGCTGTGGGAGGGGAAACAGAAGAATACATCCCATTACGGATGTCAGGAAACATCCTTCCATTACCACTAGGAGAAAACCAGGATACGGGTCAATTCATTAAATTACACTGAAATTCCTATTTTCTTCAGGAAATTTCAGTTTACTTCCGGAAAAGACTGAATAAATGAGTTAGACTACAACGTTTTAAATCAGTAGACTGTATTAACGATCAGTACCTGAGAACCAGCACTTGCCATTTCCCTCCTCAGCGTTCTCCAGCCAGGACTGGTTCCAGGTGTGAGCAAAGTCCACAAGCAGGATCAGCTGGATGATGATGAAGAAGAAGGAACCCACCATGCCAAAGTAGAACCACACTGGAACACACACACACAGCGAGTTTGTTAAAAGACAAAATGTGCAAGGTGTGTTTAATTGACTACAAGTTCTTGGCAGTGGCGATGCGTCACGTGGGCCATTCTGTTATTTAATGTCACAACAATATCAGTTAGCAAACATTTTAATGGTATAAAACAAATTGCTTGATCTAAGAAAGCATATGTGCTGACCAACTGGCACTTGTTTTCACTGACATTTTCAACACGTCCCTTGAGTCTGTAATACCAACATGTTTCAAGCAGACCACCATAGTCCCTGTGCCCAAGAACACGAAGGCAACCTGTCGAAATTACTACAGACCCGTAGCACTCAAGTCCGTAGCCATGAAGTGCTTTGAAAGGCTGGTCATGGCTCACAACACCATTATCTCAGAAACCCTAGACCCACTCCAATTTGCATACCGCCCAAACAGATCCACAGATGCTATCTCTATTGCACTCCACACTGCCCTTTCCCACCTGGACAAAAGGAACACCTATGTGAGAATGCTATTCATTGACTACAGCTCAGCGTTCAACACTATAGTGCCGTCAAAGCTCATCACTAAGCTAAGGATCCTGGGACTAAACACCTTCTGCAACTGGATCTTGGACTTCCTGACGGGCCGCCCCCAGGTGGTGAGGGTAGGTAGCAACACATCTGCACGCTGATCCTCAACACTGGAGCCCCTCAGGGGTGAATGCTCAGTCCCCTCCTGTACTCCCTGTTCACCCACAACTGCATGGCCAGGCACGATTCCAACACCATCATTAAGTTTGCAGACGTCAACAGTGGTAGGCCTGATCACCGACAACGTTGAGACAGCCTATAGGGAGGAGGTCAGAGACCCCCATTTTCATCGACGAGGCTGTAGTGGAGCAGGTTGACATGCTGACCAGACCAGACACATCGTGTGCGTCGCAAAATAAATTTAGAAATCCATGTTATTCAATTACTGCACCGACACCGCTCGCGCGCGCGTCTGCGTTACCAAGGGCTAAACTATAAGTAATTCCTATTTCTGACGCAGATCGCACTGAAAGTCCTGCCTCTCCCATCTCCTCATTGGTTATTAGAAGCAGGTACCCACGTGCCATCTCCTCATTGGTTATACCCACGTGGGTGATTGAAAGACGAACTTTGTTGCCGGTTGTCGTGGTAATACTATGAAAGTTTAGATGCGATCACCATATAAGTTCAACGATGAAAAAGCCTGGAAGGAGGAGAGATGACTAGAAACGATTCGGTTGGCCGTTTTGTGTGGATTAATTTGTCGGAGTAGAGGACCTTGTGCAGTTCAGGTAAAATAACAACTCCATGTTTATATCCCAGGACAAATTAGCTAGCAACAGCAAGCTAGCTAAATAGGACAAATTAGCTAGCAAGTGCAAGCTAACTAGCCATACATGTTTAATGCTTTTCGACCTGTACCCAAATTAATGTCATTGGTTCAGAGTTTGTTTGATATTTTAACCTGCGTGTCGTGATCGTGTTTGGTGTAGGGGCACAAAATACATTTATGCACGATAGCGCACAATGGCGCACACGCGCAGCCGGTTTGGGTTCCGTGTTAGGTTGAGAGCTTCAAGTTCCTTGGTGTCCACGTCACCAACAAACTAGAAATGGTCCAAACACACCATGACAGCCGTGAAGAGGGCACAACAAAGCCTATTCCCCCTCAGGAAACTAAAAAGATTTTGCAATGGTCCTCAGATCCTCAAAAGGTTCTACAGCTGCAACATCGAGAGCATCCTGACTGGTTGCATCACTGCCTGGTACGGCAACTGCTCGGCCTCCGACCGCAAGGCACTACAGAGGGTAGTGCGTACGGCCCAGTACATCACTGGGGCTAAGCTGCCTGCCATCCAGGACCTCTACACCAGGCAGTGTCAGAGGAAGGCCCTAAAAATTGTCAAAGACCCCAGCCACCCCAGTCATAGACTGTTCTCTCTACTACCGCATGGCAAGCGGTACCGGAGTGCCAAGTCTAGGACAAAAAGGATTCTCAACAGTTTTTACCCCCAAGCCATAAGACTCCTGAACAGGTAATCAAATGGCTACCCGGACTACCCTCTTTTACGCTACTGCTACTCTCTGTTCATCATATGTGCATAGTCACTTCAACCATATCTACATACTACCTCAATCAGCCCGACTAACCGGTGTCTGTATGTAGCCTCCCTACTTTTATAGCCTCACTACTGTATATAGCCTGTCTTTTCACTGTTGTTTTATTTCTTTACTTACCTATTGTTCACCTAATACCTTTTTTTGCCCTATTGGTTAGAGCCTGTAAGTAAGCATTTCACTGTAAAGTCTACACCTGTTGTATTCGGCGCACGTGACAAATAAACTTTGATTTGATACTCGCAGTTTATCATATATGCAGTCACTTTAACCATACATACATATACTACCTCAAATCAGCCCGACTAACTGGTTCCCGTATATAGCCTCACTACTGGTATTTTTATTTCTTTACTTACCTATTGTTCACCTAACACTTTTTTTAATTGCACTGTTGGTTAGAGCCTGTATGTAAGCATTTCACTGTAAGGTCTACACCGGCTGTATTTGGCGCACGTGACAAATAAACTTTGATTTGGTCGCTTTCCCATTCTATTGTTGTTTTGGTTCATTTTCGTTGAGTAAGGCAGCTTGGTGCTTTCTGTGGTGGAGGGCAGACGGAAAGTACAGAGGACAGACGTCGTTAATCTTCTCTGGTTGCGCGTGATTGGCTGAGGATGCGTCACCGCAGCACCTGCTGAGCTAGCCAGCAAAAGCCCCTAATCGGTGCTCCATTGATTTACAGTAGCCGTGCCCGCCCAAGAAGGCTCATTGTCATTGGCCACAGTCTTATGCCCGGTAACTTTGATTGAACTTATGTGTCAACTTCATAGCTAACGTTAGCTAGTTGTTTACCACGTCTTCAAGCTAGGTAGCTTAGCTAGCTGAAACATGTCGACTACCTTCGCTATCTCCTAGTAAATTATTTTAAAACTTAACATTATGAAAGAAATGTAGAGATAAAATGTCTCGGTGCCCATTAGCCACCTAAACTTTAAAATATGTCCATCCATTAAAATAAAGCAAGCTGGAAAAGATTCAAATGGAGTGGTTGGTGGTGGATCATGAAGCAGTGGCTAACATCACTTTTGAGGTTGGTTAACTATAATACCCTATAGGCTACATGTCTTATTGTTGATGTCTGATGGCAGACTAATACCCATGGAACGACATGTACAAGAAGGGTTAGTTTAAATACCTCTGATGGAACTGTAAAGGTGCAATAGATGAAGCAAGGGAATAGTGTTATAACGTTGCATATTGTTAGCCGGGCACCATTTGTAACAGGCAGCCGGAGTCGCGATATTGCAGACCAATTACTAGCTAGTTTACTTGACTACCTTGGTCTTCCGTGCAATATGACCTACAGATATGGGAAGTAGCCGTAAACCAAATCATAAACCAAATGTTATAGCGTTTGTGTGTGGCTCAAAACTCCGATCTGGGATTGGTTATTAGTGTATTTGTAACCGATGTGTAATGGCTAGCTAGTTTGCGGGGTGCGCGCTAATAGCGTTTCAATCGGTGACGTCACTCGCTCTGAGACCTTGAAGTAGTTGTTCCCCTTGCTCTGCAAGGGCCGCGGCTTTTGTTGCGCGATGGGTAACGATGCTTCGAGGGTAGCTATTGTCGATGTGTGCAGAGGGTCCCTGGTTTGAGCCCAGGGACGGAAGCAATACTGTTACACATTGAATGTGGCTCACACCCAGAGAAGATTATTTAGTGTAGAGGTGCTGATTAACGGTGAATAAAGTGTAAGCTATAAAAACAAAGTTGAGTTGCACACTCCATATGAATAATCTCCCAGTAATTTATTGGGTAAAAAACAACCAATGTTGCAGCATCACTGTGCCTTCTTCAGGGTGAAGAAAATATGTAATATCGTAGTAATGGTGTATATGTAACGGATGTGAAATGGCTAGCTAGTTAGCGGGTACGCGCTAATAGCATTTCAATCGGTTACGTCACTTGCTCTGAGACCTGAAGTAGGGTTTCCCCTTGCTCTGCAAGGGCCGCGGCCTTTGTGGAGCGATGGGTAACGATGCTTCGTGGGCGACCGTTGTTGATGTGTGCAGAGGGTCCCTGGTTCGCGCCCGGGTCGGGGCGAGGGGACGCCATAAAGTTATACTGTTACATTGATGCTGTTGACCCGGATCACTGGTTGCTGCGGAAAAGGAGGAGGTTGAAAGGGGGGTGAGTGTAACGGATGTGAAATGGCTAGCTAGTTAGCGGGTACGCGCTAATAGCATTTCAATCGGTTACGTCACTTGCTCTGAGACCTGAAGTAGGGTTTCCCCTTGCTCTGCAAGGGCCGTGGCCTTTGTGGAGCGATGGGTAACGATGCTTCGTGGGCGACCGTTGTTGATGTGTGCAGAGGGTCCCTGGTTCGCGCCCGTGTCGGGGCGAGGGGACGGTTTAAAGTTATACTGTTACATATACCTGTGTTGAATGTCCCGTCTGGAATGAAGAAGGCTCCTACAGTTATCCCCACCAGTACGAGGAACTTGAAGAACCAGAATCTGAGAGGACAAAGCCACAAGCATTCCATTCAATAAAATCACATCATACAAAAACAGGTCCGGTGTCTGTGCACCATAAACAAATACACTGGTCATATTTTTGGGCAGTATCATCCTTTAAAAAACCTTCTGTATGTAAAATATTGTGTAAAATGTTCCAATAAAATTTGGAAAGTAAATAAATGTGACTCTGGATTACAACATGTGGTTGTTTCCAACATTAGTGCTTTTTTCCTAAAGTTAAAGCCGCTTCGTGTTTTGTTTCCTTGCCATGACACTAACGAGTATTGGGATACTGGTATCGTCCTAGCCCTAATATTTTATGCTGGTATGTAAACAAATAAGAGTGTGGGGAATGTGGCACTGCCCTGGCCAGCAGAGGGCAACATTGTATCCCTGAAGATCACCATCCACTACTATAAAAAGGTCAGCTACATACCCGTTCTGTAGGGAAGCTCGGGGGTCCTTGCTGCTGCGAACGCGGATCATGATGATGGAGAACAGGAAAAAGAAGCAGGCCATGGCAAAGCACATGCGATACACAGACTTGTAGCCCACGATGACATCACAGTTCACCTTGTTCTCGATGCCTGGCATGGGTATGGAGGTTCCGCCCACACAGAACCCTGGTATCTGATAGATCAGTAAAGAAACAGTAAGAATAGAACCAACAATGTACATTGACGACAACATCAAAAGTTGTCGTCAACCACTGGGCCATCTACACCAGCATGTGTGAACTACTGGGTTCGAACCAGGGTCTCCTGCGAACCACAATCCTGTTAACCCGCTGAGCTAAAGCCTTGGAATTAGTTCAGGGAGCTAACACAAATATGTAGGTCTCAGGCAACTCTACTCATCAAGCAACCAAGACCAGGGTTGTGTGGTGTTACCTTCTTGAGCTGAGTCTCCATGCCAGGTAGGATCATGATGACAGAGACCAGGGTCCCCAGCAGCAGCAGGAAGGAGAAGGCCAGCCGGGACACAGTGGAGTTATAGGTGGAGGGACAGCATCCTGACAACAGACAGGGAGCAGAGCCACACAGACACGATGCCTGGAGGAGGGAGGTGAGGGAGAGAGGGGATAAGAAATAGGACCGCACAGACGAGTCGTTTTTGGTATGCCAGAGGGAGAAGGCATGAGGGGGCAGATAAGCTAATGAAGCAAACGCATGCATGGTGTGTGTGCACAACAAAAGTACTGTGTGCTACCGCCTGTTATTGTTACGGCAACCATCGCAACTCTTGTGTTTTCCACCCAAATGAGCCCAGACAACTGAAGGCAGTCAGGCCAGTTACAATGACAAGGGCTGCCAGTCATACGGTTACAGTACAGCAACGAACACAGCCCCCTGCCTGATGTGCCCTTTCTCAAACTATAGCTTTACATGATTCCAGGTCTTCTCTCTCCTTGCCACCTCCTCAAATATGCATTGGTGGAGATCCACGGTCCCTTTCAGATGTGTTTTGAGAAGAACCGAGGATAGGATGGGAGGAATCGGGACAGATGAATTGAGAAAGAGACAGTGTTGGGTACGTGTTGTATGCGGTCACAGAAGGTTCGTGCTCCACGGGAGGCATCCCTCACTGCTCCTCTGAGGAGTCAGGCAGATTGTCAAGTCAAGATACGATGTGTGAACTACTGAGGCATAGGCTAGATCAGCCCAGAGACATGAAGCATAGTTTAGTCGAGCTATGATGCAGTAGCAGGGAAGGATCAGCCATCCTTCATTAAAGGATTGCAAGCTATGACGGCTGTATGCACCAGGGTAGCAGGCCATGCAACATGCAGTACTCATAAGCCTTGCCTCTGGAAGGTGTAACCGTTTAAATTGTCGTTTTTTTGCTGACCTGAGAATGTGGGACAAACTTCAATAGAAAGGGTCAATAGGTATATCACTCTATGCATGGTCATTTGCGGTGTGTACGTCCAAAATTTGAAGAAATGCACCTAATGGCTCGAGTAGGCCTAGAAAACCTTGTATATCACATCATATTTATTTAACATGATCACTGAACTTGCCCGTAACACGGCATGAAATATGAAAGGGAATAATTTTAGTCATGCAGCTAATTTGGTGTGAAGAGCGTGAGGCACTGAGACAGAATATTAATCAATATGAAACTGCTGACTTCTGCAAACAAGTGTCTGTTTTCCAAACGTAGATCAACATAAAACACAGAATATACCTACGGGGAAAACAGGTAAATGTGTGTATTTACATACGGAACCACAAACAAGCGTCGTAACGACAAATAAAGAAGTTAAATAATTGATACTTACACAGCTGGCGATTGAACACAATGCCATACACGCTCCCATTTTAGTTTAGAACAAAAACCCCCGTCTTAAGTAAACGTAGAAAACACCCAAAAGTCAAGAAGTGTAAGACTTCAAACTTGGAAAAGTTGTTTACTAAAATTTGTAGTTTCCTCCGAAGCGAGCCAAGCAGCAACAGGGCGTGTCTGAAGAATCAGTTTACACCCTGTTGTTCATCGGTAACTCAACACCGTCAACGGTGATAGGTCCATAGGTGTCTTCCATCCAACTTCTGGACTAATCAGCTGCTGATGCGTTGAATAATTGAATAATATAAAATAGGCTAGAGTGCGACTTAAAGTACTGAATTACATTTTTTATATTAAAAACAAAGGTGTTCTGTAATAAAAATAGTTGACACACACACACACACACAGAGAAATGTACATTTGTACATAATATAAATCCTCTTAATGCTTGTTGATAGATTAAATCCTGTAGAGTCAAATGTGTAAATCACCTCTTTCCCTGATTATTCAACATCACTAGGGAGCAGCATCAGTAGTAAACCACTGTCCATTTACCACACTTGGACTTGTTTGCACTTGACAAATGTTATGTTGTTAGAGTAGTTAAGTCATCTGTAGCAGCTAGTTCCAGGATCCTTACTCAACTGAAAAATACATCTAATTGGGCAGGCAAAGTAATAGACAAGGATATTTTCACCACAGCTAGAAATTAAACAAAAATGAGCACATTCACATTCAACTTTTTTCTTCTTTGTCATCACATTCAACTTTTTTCTTGTCATCATATGACCTACACTGCCTACAGTATCCCCCAAACAGTATCAATGCCTTGAACATTGTCTCCATGTTAGGCAGGTTAGTTTATAGCCAGACACCGCAGACACTTAAGGGCGATTCCTGGAAGGCCTGAAAATATTTTTTGTATCTCAGATTGTTCTGGCAATTCTCTCATAGAAACTTAATGGGAGGAAGAATGTTTGATATGCTTTTCACATTTGTTTTAACACAAACCATTTGAGAAAATCATGATGAAAGTGGCAATTTTAGGCCTATACATGCCCCCTGTAAGACCCAATGACCACAGGAGGTTCGTGGCATCTTAATTGGGGTGAACGGGCTCGTTCTATTGACTGGAGCGGAATCCGTGGAATAGTAACAAATACATCAAACACATGGTTTCCAGGCATTTGATGCCATTCCATTCGCGCCGTTCCACCAATTATTATGAGCCGTTCTCCCCTCAGCAACCTCCTGTGGAATGTACATAATACAGACAACACCTTGGTATCATTATACTCCTAATAGTGTGCTCTAAAATATGGAGTATCGCTATATTCTGAAATATAATTTTACACATTAATTGATTCAACATGAACCACCCTGGTGATGACATTACCTGGATCTGG
The DNA here is from genome assembly GCF_045679555.1 of Salvelinus alpinus. Taxonomy (NCBI): domain Eukaryota; kingdom Metazoa; phylum Chordata; class Actinopteri; order Salmoniformes; family Salmonidae; genus Salvelinus; species Salvelinus alpinus. The sequence goes on from NC_092111.1 coordinate 19,632,358, forward strand.
TGTGAACACCAACTTGTTTGAGTAGACCATAGAATCTGAGGGTTCCATAGAGAGAATTGAGCTCGAGAGGGGTTTTGTTATTTTCCTTGACCTCAGAACAGAGGTGTATTCATTAGTCTGATTCCATTGCAAAATGTCTGTTGCAAAACGTCTTGCAACAGAAACCATTTACTCCAAACGTTGAAGGCAAGTTTTTATTGGACAAATTCAGGTATGTCCCTTTCCATTCTTGACTTTGAGGATAGGCCTACACCAGTCGGCTGATACATGAGATTCACAAAAACATGATTCTCCATTGAGAATGATTGGAGGGACTGGGATTGATCTGGGGTCGGAAACTACATGCTGGAGTAAAGACAGAAATTCATTGTAAAGGTATCTTTAAATAATTTATTCTGAGGTTGTCATCTCGTGTTCATTGTTTTGTGAGTTCTGATGAGAGCATGTCTCCTTGGTGTTGTGGTACAGTGGTAGTCCCTTCACTGTTTGAGTGCCTCTTTTCAGCATTGTTCACCTCACCAGGAGCAGTTGTGGTGCCGAGGTCACTTGGTTGTAGGGTCATCAGGAGTGAGTGTGCTGCTTGGAGTGAAAAATGGGGCCCCCCACAGTATTCTATCAACAGAAGAGTTAGTGGATAGTAAAGGGCCATAACTGCTATATGAAACCACAACATCTGACAAAGTCAAAGGCTGATATGTACAAGTGATACTGGCAATTAGTGTGCAGGTCAACATTTATTGGGATGAGTCTTGTCCTGGAGGCAGAACTGAATGATTCCAGCTAGGTGTGCCAGCTGTAAAGTCAAAAGGAAGTTTGTACCAACTGTTCATAATTTAAGGTTATTAGGTGTGGTTAAGGTTAGATACTGTGCCCAATAAATGCTGACCTGCTTGCCATAGTGCAGTGTACCACGATCCCAGACATACCCTTTCAATGAGTTCCAATTGTATAGAGATCCTTGTCATATCCAAGGTCTCCAATGGGCTCAGGTGTAGGATTCAACTCAGAGTCTGGGTTGGGCTCCAGATCTGAGAACAGACCATTTAGCACAGAACCTACATGCAATTATCACATGTAAACCAGTAAAGAAACATGACCTCTTTGGGCGATTAGTTCCTGCCTGATGAACCCAGTATATATTTCCAGAGCTAACGAACCCGTGCTTGTTGGGCCTGACCCTCGGGCCCACCCACATTTCGGGATTGGGCAAAAGGTCCTGAAATTAAATTTAACATAGCCAGTGTTGGCAGAATTGCTAGCGTGTATGGATATGAAAAGACAAGTGTCTGAAATGGCACCCTTTTCCCATTAGTGCACTACCTTTGACCAGCGCCTCATGGTCAAGGCATCCTGTTGGGAGGCAACAGAGGAACTAAGTCACCACCTTACCCAGTTGACTAAAATAGAAAATAGTAGCTAGCAAGATGGAGCAGAGGTCATCTTTAATTCTGGCATGTCTGCCTCATGATTTGTTGGGAGAGTGTTCTGCTTGAAGGACCCCCCCTTAAAGAATGTCATTGAAACCAGACCCTAGTCAATGCTCTTGCCTAGATGCACTACAAGGATTAAGGGCATGCAATTTAGCCAGCAGCATACCACCCTGCATACCACTGCTGGCTTGCTTCTGAAGCTAAGCAGGGTTGGTCCTGGTCAGTCCCTGGATGGGAGACCAGGTGCTGCTGGAAGTGGTGTTGGAGGGCCAGTAGGAGGCACTCTTTCCTCTGGTCTAAACAAAGATCCCAATGCCCCAGGGCAGTGATTGGGGACACTGCTCTGTGTAGGGTGCCGTCTTTCGGATGGGACGTTAAAACGGGTGTCCTGACTCTCTGAGGTCATTAAAGATCCCATGGCACTTATCGTAAGAGTAGGGGTGTTAACCCCGGTGTCCTGGCTAAATTCCCAATCTGGCCCTCAACCATCACGGTCACCTAATTAATCCCCAGTTTACAATTGGCTCATTCATCCCCCTCCTCTCCCCTGTAACTATTCCCCAGGTCGTTGCTGCAAATGAGAACGTGTTCTCAGTCAACTTACCTGGTAAAATAAATAAATAAATAAATACAAATAAAATAAAAAATTTCAGACAGTCAAATTACCTTTCTTGAAGTCCATTCCCCTCTTCCAAAGACTGCCAGGTGATACAGGCCTCCTGTCCTCAGTTGGAGAAGGGAAGCCATATATATCGATACCTTCCCTCATCGTTGGAGATAAAGATGTACTCCGTTTGGTTGTAACCATTATGGGGCCCAAAGTAGCATCCTGGCTCCATACTAAATAACACAATTTCATTAATCACTGGCAGGGTTACCTTCTCACTAACACATTTGCAGTCAAGACAATTTTACTTAGTCTTTCTTCAAATCCCATCTCATTCACCCATATTGAAGGAAAGGTCCAAAGTACCTCCCCTTGGACACTTCTGCAGTGCATTTTGAGAAGGCAAGAGGAAGTAAGATACACTGCACCTTTCTTGGACTTCATCCCACTCCTCCAATGGTCGCCAGTGGCTTGAGGTTTGATGCGGTAGCCACGAGGTTCAGGTTGGCTACCGCCTTGTCTTGGACTGAGGGGATGTCGTGCTGGATCGTGATCAACCCCCTTCTGGCTATTCAGGCTTGGACAACGGCCACATTGCAAATCATTCGAGTCGGCAGACCTCCAACTGAAATGTGTAGAAGATACTCATGGACCAAGACCACCACATTTCAACAAATCCTATGGTTATTCCAGTAGATAGCTACTCTTACTGGGCTGTGACCTAAGGAAATTAGTCAGATCTCACACCTGCCATCAATGAAGGAGCATGCCTTGTTGCTAGGCTCTGCATGGTCCATGACAGGGACTGCCATAAGGTGGCATGTGATGTACAGCTGTAGAAACACAACAGGATGAGCGAAACAAAATGCAGCAACCCAGTAGCCTACATAACAGCTGTTAGTTATGTTACTGTAGCATCATGTACCAGCTACAGTACCCATAATGCTCCACAACATCTGGTACTGCCTTCACCTCTGCCCTGTTCTCCTGATAGAACCTAAAGGCATCAATGTGGAACTGGAGCTTGTCATCCTGGGTTCTATGCATGAACCCAGAGTTGGAGCCAGGCAGCTGGGAATCCACCAAACACCTGTAGGGGAGATATAAACAGCCCATAGAGCAGACTCATCTGTGCCATTACAGCGTCTGACAGCATGGGCAGCGGCATTGAGGCTACAACCCGTAGAAGTCCCCACCCAGTTGACTACTTTAAAATGCCACCATCATGGTGGAAGCCCTCAATGGCACTGCCCATGATAAGACTGCCTTTTGACCTCAAGAGGCCTTTATCATTCTCCATGGGCCAGCCAGAGTATATTCATTCTAGGTAGCTGATTTAGTTTAGGCAGTTCCCTCTTGCTTACCCATCATGCTCAATGAAGACGTATCTGGGGACAGAGTTGCTATCAGGGTCCAGTGTGGCCACGCAGCTGCTAACAAAGACCCTGAGCCTGGAGTGGTGAGCAACCCTGACAGACGCCTCAATGTTGATGGGATCACCCAGGAAGTAGACTCCAGAACCCCGCTCATAGAGCCAGTCACCTGGGCAGAAATGACAGAAGGTTATCCCAATTGACTAAAGGAACTTAAAATTATTCCTTATAGTCCAAGGCCATTAAATGTCATTTGCCTCTAAAAGAGGCTCTGGCAGCCATAAACTTGATCTAAATGTGAATCAAGTCACAATGTGTTCAAGAAAAGTTAAGCCCTACTCATTTCACAAAAAAAAAATTACTGCACACCTTTTTAACAGTTGTAGCTGACAGCATTTCAGTGACAACACATTTGTGGAGTCAGTCTTCCGTTAAACAGGTGTTCAGAGATGCAGATAGCCAGAGGTGTACCTGTGCTAATTCCTATACATTTTCCATTAATAAGCGCAGTAACATGAAAATGTCAGTGTGGGAAACCTAATCCTATAAAATAGTCATGTCTGTTTTGAAAAATATTCCTTATGTTCCCAAACCGGACCACAAGCAATGAGTTAAAGTTAACGAGCATCAAGGCACAAAAAAACTGCCCTGGACAGAATATTATAGTCAAGAGGCGCTAATAGTTAGCATCTATGAATGGGTTAAAAGGTCCATGAAGGAGTTTGTAAACAGGTCCATAGTTAGTAGGCTAATTGTTTAACGTTGCAGATAGAAAGATCAATAATTCAAGTGATGTCTGATGAGATTCTGTATTTAGCTTGTCTAAGGATCAATTGTGCTACACCAACCAAACATCTGGGAGAGCACGATGGTCTCCTAATTATCTGAACTTTCAACAAGGTTGTGTCTTGCTCAATGCAGCCCAGAATGTATATACCCACTTGTCATAAACTTCAAGGAGAACTGCAGGGTGTCTTCAGCAGACACTGTGGCGCTGAAGGGGATCCAGGTCGGCTGGAGGGGGCCACTGTCTGAACTGTACTTCCTGAAACAAAAAGTAGTCTAGCAAGCAAACCAATAGGGACACAGTCATGATCATTTAACAGTATAACCTAAACTCACCTTTCATAATGACAAGCAATTGGGATTACAACACCATCCATTCGAATAACCCCATCTGGTGTGGCTCTGGGTGTATATCTGAGGTGGTTTGTATAGATCATGGAGTCTTTGTTCATCTGTGGATTCACAAAGTAGAATTTAAACAGAAGGTTGTTTTAAGAAGTCAACTACTGAAACAACATTAACCATAATTACCAAACGCTTGGTTCCACAGTCCGATAGCGCTGCCAATATTCTGTACTCATCTCCGGCTGCTGAAGCACTGCAGGTCTCTTTGTCTTGTTCAACTCCAAGTCGCAGGTCATCCATGTCAATAAGAATACCGAGTTTAAACAGATCAGCCTTAACAACTATCTCCATGTAGTCTGAATGGCACTTCACATCGACCGTTTCTACTCGAACTGGTCTGGAAACTGTTTGTTGGTGAAGTTGAAGCTGTTTAAAAGGCAGACGATCGCCAAATTGTGGCATTCGGCTTGGAAGATGTTGCCATGTGCCAGTGCTGTAAGTAAGTGAAAAAGCAGGAGAGATTAAGTTTTCCACCAGTAAAAACAAAACTAGTTGCTTTGGAAATAGCCAGAGCTTGTTTGCCATTATGAGTCCCATGCCAACAACTAAAGTGAACCTGTAAATTAGAGCGCAATGTGCCTCTGCTATGCTACAATTGATGAAACTGAGGTAGCTTTAAACCACCTTCCAGGCTGCAAACCTGGGCTAGATTAGGCCCTAATTGGGCTTTGCATCTGATTAGTCAAACTATTTGCATGCATATTCGGCGCGTTCCTCTGCCAAATTGACTCATTCCAGAACTTACAAAGCCTGGATAGGTATTTCACGTATCAGCTAACACATCATATGTTATAGAAATCTGTCAGTCGATGACACCATTGATGACACGTCACGCAACCATTGGATGGATGCATGCAACTTCTGAGCAGGGGAAGGCTACCATTACGCTTCGATCCCACCAACAGTGTTTCTGCATTTTGTTACACGAGAATTACATAAATTTTCCATGAAACGCTGCGTTTGCCTTTCAGCATTGCGTTGCAGAGACACTGTATGAATAGACAGCTTGACAGAAATGGTAACAGAAGGTGAATGTTGAACTTTTGTTGCATACATATCCAGATGATGCTGCGTAGTGTTTTGTGCTAACACTGTCGGTGTGTTGGAAGCTATCTGTGATGTTCCAGATTGGCTGAGGTCGCGCTCAAACATTGCCTGTATCAACCAATGGTTGCTAACACGTTATCGACTGTGCCGTTTCGGCACCAGTTGGCTATAACATATGGTGTGTTTAGGTGATAGGTAAAATACCTATCCAGGCGTTATAAGATCTGACATGCGTCAGTAACGCCTGGGCGGGGGAATGTGCTCTACGTGTTCTCAGGAACCACATCCATATGATACACCAATCTTCTGAGCTGTGCAACACGACTGCAATAAAGATGACCCGTGCTATATTGATGATTTGTCACCACAGATAGTTTGTTTACATTTCTACCATTGTGGCTAGATGGAGTAGGCCTAAAGCTCTATCTACATTTACATTTACATTTAAGTCATTTAGCAGACGCTCTTATCCAGAGCGACTTACAAATTGGTGCATTCACCTTATGATATCCAGTGGAACAACCACTTTACAATAGTGCATCTAACTCTTTTAAGGGGGGGGGGGTTAGAAGGATTACTTTATCCTATCCTAGGTATTCCTTAAAGAGGTGGGGTTTCAGGTGTCTCCGGAAGGTGGTGATTGACTCCGCTGACCTGGCGTCGTGAGGGAGTTTGTTCCACCATTGGGGTGCCAGAGCAGCGAACAGTTTTGACTGGGCTGAGCGGGAACTGTACTTCCTCAGAGGTAGGGAGGCGAGCAGGCCAGAGGTGGATGAACGCAGTGCCCTTGTTTGGGTGTAGGGCCTGATCAGAGCCTGAAGGTACGGAGGTGCCGTTCCCCTCACAGCTCCGTAGGCAAGCACCATGGTCTTGTAGCAGATGCGAGCTTCAACTGGAAGCCAGTGGAGAGAGCGGAGGAGCGGGGTGACGTGAGAGAACTTGGGAAAGTTGAACACCAGACGGGCTGCGGCGTTCTGGATGAGTTGTAGGGGTTTAATGGCACAGGCAGGGAGCCCAGCCAACAGCGAGTTGCAGTAATCCAGAAGGGAGATGACAAGTGCCTGGATTAGGACCTGCGCCGCTTCCTGCGTGAGGCAGGGTCGTACTCTGCGAATGTTGTAGAGCATGAACCTACAGGAACGGGTCACCGCCTTGATGTTAGTTGAGAACGACAGGGTGTTGTCCAGGATCACGCCAAGGTTCTTAGCACTCTGGGAGGAGGACACAATGGAGTTGTCAACCGTGATGGTGAGATCATGGAACGGGCAGTCCTTCCCCGGGAGGAAGAGCAGCTCCGTCTTGCCGAGGTTCAGCTTGAGGTGGTGATCCGTCATCCACACTGATATGTCTGCCAGACATGCAGAGATGCGATTCACCACCTGGTTATCAGAGGGGGGAAAGGAGAAGATTAATTGTGTGTCGTCTGCATAGCAATGATAGGAGAGACCATGTGAGGATATGACAGAGCCAAGTGACTTGGTGTATAGCGAGAATATCTATGGGTCTTGTCGGGGACAACAGTTGTTGACAACTGTAGCATTGTAGCTAAACCTAATCCTTTTCCTAACCGTAACCTAATTTTCCTAACCTGCTACATCAATTCACCTAATCTGCTGCGATAGTTCTTCTAACATGCTGACCTGACCGGACACGTCGCGTGCGCGAGCGTCACAAAATAAATTTAGAAATCCATGTTATTCAATTATTGCACCCACACTGCTCCCGTGCGCCGCCAACGAGCGTCTGCGTTACCAAGGGCTAAAATAGAAGTCATGCCTATTTATGATGCAGTCATCCCTATTTATGCAGTCATTCCTATTCATGCTGAAAGTCCTGCCTCTCCCATCTCCTCATTGGTTATTAGAAGCAGGTACCCACGTGCCATCTCCTCATTGGTTATACCCACGTGGGTGATTGAAAGACCCGGTTCACAATTTTTTAAACTGTGCATCTGGGGTAATATTTAGGATGCTGAAGGCAAGGCATAGGCAACACTAAATAAAACCGGCAACTTAGTTGTCGTGATAATACTATGAAAGTTTAGATGCCATCACCATATAAATTCAAAGATGAAAAAGCCTGGAAGGAGGAGAGATGACTAGAAACGATTTGGTTGGCTGTTTTGTGTGGATTAATTGTCGGAGTAGAGGTCCTTGTGCATTTCAGGTAAAATAACAACTCAATGTTTATATCCCAGGACAAATTAGCTAGCAACAGCAAGCTAGCTAAATAGGACAAATTAACGTTAGCTAGCAAGTGCAAGCTAACTAGCTAAATTGCCATAAATGTTTAATGCTTTTCGACCTGTCCCCAAATTAATGTCATTGGTTCAGTTTGTTTTGATATTTTAACCTGCGTGTCGTGATCGTGTCTGGTGTGGGGAGGCAAAATAAATGTATGCACGATAGCGCAAGGTGGCGCACACGCGCAGCCGGTTTGGGTTCGGTGTAACCTGCCACGTTAATTATTCGAACCTGCTATGTAAACAAACCATATGTGCCGACAAATCATTAATATTGCTTTCTTTGATGCCAAGTTGCTTTCAAATCCCGAACTCTACTCGTCACCTTATTGACGAATGTCCTTTTCATAATACCTGAACGGTTGCGCAGCAGGTAGGAATTAGGAAATAAACAGATACCATAGGCACAGGATCGAGTACTGGCTATGTTCGGGGAGAAAAAAAAATCTGTGAAACCACACTGTCTGCAGTTCTGCACATTAATGTTCAAATAATTCGTTTTATTTAGTGTTGCCTATGCCTTGTCTTCAGCATCCTAAATATTACCCCAGATGCACAGTTTAAAAAATTGTGAACCGGGAGGCAAAAGTGTATGCAGCATGTGGGATGGGATGGGATAGGAACAGGGACGGAGCCAGAGGGGTAGACACCCCTGACATCTGATTGGCCACCCCAGGTGCCACCCCAAAATGTCATTTGCTACTGGCAGTTTGATGCTGATTGACATCCTCTTTCACCTCTTGTTGAAAGAAGCATTTATTTTGACTCTCGGCGGTGCGTTTTTCAAATCGAGGAGGAGGAAGAGAGAATATTAATGTTGTTTGCGAGATACAGAAGAAGAAGAACATACAGAAGAAGAGTGAATATTTCCACAGCTCCATGAGTTGATTGGCGAAAACATCATATTTTAAGGAAGTTTTAAGGTTTAGCATTAGGTTTAGGTTTCCTGAACAACTTTTATGAAAGTTGAGTCACTGTGTAAGTTAACGTTAGACCTTTGACTCCATTAACAGACAGTTAATCAGATAAGAGAGATCGGTTCCCAATTTAGCCTAACATTATGTTTACATCTGTGCTAGTAATACACGCATAGGCAGTGCAGTGTCGTAACTTACAGTATACAAATGTTTAGCTAATGTGGGGTAACTACCGGTAGTAGGCTACAGCTGTCAGTGTTCAGCAAGTTAACATTCATCAATTTGAAATCCATTAACTCAGTTAGATTTTCGTACTTGACCTCAAAACGAACAATTGTTATTATCAATCTGTTAACGTTACTCAAAACTTTACCACAATTTGCAGATAGCCTGTTTGCTATCGTAAAGGTGTAAGAAATCATAACTAGTTAAATTACTTACTGCAGAGTAGGGCTAGCCATGATCTAACTAGTAACTTAGACTGGTAGTTGATTTTAAGGTACAGTTATGATAATGGGGATTTGTAATTAAGATTGAGATTGGACTAAAATGTGGGTAATTGGATGCTTAGATGTAACCGTAGACTGTCTTATTTTTGCATAGGGTCAACTAAACATGAAAAGAAAGGGAGAGATATCAGACTTCTGTTCCAAAAGGACACAATGGCAGGCCAGGCCTATACTTTAAACTACACATTTTAGTTAGCAGCTGTTAGTTTTGAATCTTGTGGATCCCTTAATTATACATTTCCATAGAGATATGACACATTATTTAATGTGTATTTCAGACATTTCAAGATCCAGAGAAGATGGTCCTGTACAGCCGTGTTAGAAAACATTTCCAGAACTCAGCATGGTACTAGGAAAAGGGCTTTCAACAGTTCCTGGTATAAGGACAATTCATGGCTTGAATATTCTGTAAGTCAAGATTCGACTTATTGTTTCGCCTGTAGGCATTTTTCTCTGCCCAATACACCTAAATCTGCCTTCACATCACAGTCAGGGTTTTGTAACTGGAAAAAGATTCTGGTTTGAACCTCCATTCGAACGCAGAGCATCATATCAATGCTATGTATGCTTGGAATCAGCATAAAAGGGCTATTGACAGCAACTCATAAATGTTAGATGTCATAAATGAGAGTGGAGGAAAACTGTTCTTACATTAAAACAATTGCACATTGCACAGGGTTATATCCTTCCTGTTTGGCCCTGTCCGGGGGTATCATCGGATGGGGCCACAGTGTCTCCTGACCCCTCCTGTCTCAGCCTCCAGTATTTATGCTGCAGTAGTTTATGTGTCAGGGGGCTAGGGTCAGTTTGTTATATCTGGAGTACTTCTCCTGTCTTATCCGGTGTCCTGTGTGAATTTAAGTATGCTCTCCCTAATTCTCTCTTTCTCTCTTTCTTTCTCTCTCGGAGGACCTGAGCCCTAGGACCATGCCTCAGGACTACCTGGCATGATGACTCCTTGCTGTCCCCAGTCCACCTGGCCGTGCTGCTGCTCCAGTTTCAACTGTTCTGCCTGCGGCTATGGAACCCTGACCTGTTCACCGGACGTGCTACCTGTCCCAGACCTGCTGTTTTCAACTCTCTAGAGACAGCAGGAGCGGTAGACATACTCTTAATGATCGGCTATGAAAAGCCAACTGACATTTACTCCTGAGGTGCTGACTTGCTGCACCCTCGACAACTACTGTGATTATTATTATTTGACCATGCTGGTCATTTATGAACATTTGAACATCTTGGCCATGTTCTGTTATAATCTCCACCCGGCACAGCCAGAAGAGGACTGGCCACCCCTCATAGCCTGGTGCCTCTCTAGGTTTCTTCCTAGGTTTTGGCCTTTCTAGGGAGTTTTTCCTAGCCACCGTGCTTCTACACCTGCATTGCTTGCTGTTTGGGGTACATTTGATTTGATTTGATACTACTATTAACTGCCACTCAAAATATAGTGCAGAGAGGTCATCGTGAGTCTGATGACTCTCACAACAAGGGTAATATTTTGACAATCTTGGAAGAAATAGCAAAGCATGACCCTCTCATAGAGAAAAGGATGAATGCATGTGGCAATGCTAAGTACACAAGCCACCAAATCCAGAACAAAGTTCTTGAGGGCTGAGCTGAGATGGTACAACGTGAAATAATAAGAGAAGTAAAAGAAAGTTACGTTTTTAGTGTAATTGCAGATGAAACCAAAGATTTAAAAAAATAATAACAAATGTCTTTAGTTGTGAGGTACTATTACAACGGGGACATCCACAAAAGCTTTTTACACTTTCAGTCAGCTGAAAGCATAGATGCAGCAGATCTCACACAAATGATAATTGATTGCCTTGAAAAACATGGTCTGGACTACAGAAATAATCTTGTGGGGCAAGGCTTTGACGGTGCAGCTGTCATGAGCGGAAAGCATTCTGGTGTGTCTGCACGGATTAAAAACAGTGTAAGATTTGCATTTTATGTGCACTGTTATTCACATTGTTTGAATTTGGTTCTTGTCGATGCTGTAAAATCAGTGCCTGAGGCAGTTAACTTTTTTTCTCTCCTGCAGAAGCTTTATAACTTTGTATCTGGCTCGTATGTTCATCTCAAGTAGCTGGCAGTTCAGAAAGAGCTGTATCCACAGCAGCAGCCCAGGGAACTACAGAGACTGTTCTGCCTGCGGCTATGGAACCCTGACCTGTTCACCGGACGAGCTGCCTTGTCCCGGACCTGCTGTTTTCGGCACTCTCTCTCTACTGCTGTCTCTAACTCTGAATGATCGGCTATGAAAAGCAACTGACATTTACTCCTGAGGTGCTGACCTGTTGCACCCTCTACAACCACTGTGGTTATTATTGTTTGACCCTGCTGGTCATCTATGAACATTTGAATACCTTGGCCATGTACTGTTATAATCTCCACCCGGCACGGCCAGAAGAGGACTGGCCACCCCTCAGAGCCTGGTTCCTCTCTAGGTTTCTTCCTAGTTTCCCGCCTTTCTAGGGAGTTTTTCCTAGCCACCGTGCTTCTACATCTGCATTGCTTGCTGTTTGGGGTTTTAGGCTGGGTTTCTGTATAGCACTTTTTGACATCGGCTGATGTAAAAAGGGCTTTATAAATACGATTGATTGATTGATTGACTTACGGATCTAAGGTGGGCATATCTGCATGCCGTAATTTGAGGGACAGGCTTCCAGCAGTTCTGAGAGTGCTACAGGATATCATACTTGAAAGTAGTGGTGATAGATCAGTGGAGGCAAGGGGCTTTCTTTCTCAGATAGATTTACATTTCATAGGACTTTTGGTTACCTTTTGTAAAGTGCTTGGTGATGCCAAATGTCTTTCTGACATGCTCCAATCAAGCTCTCTTGACCTAGCAAGGGCTGTGGATCTAGTAGGTGCCCTTACAGACACATTACAGGACTACAGAAGTGAGGGTTACTTTGGAGAACTATGGAAAGAGGTTGAAGCGATTGCAGAGCACTGCAAAATAAGTGTACAAACAGTGTGTAAAAGACAGCCTAAAACAAGCTTAAGATTTCACGACTCATTGATGATGAGCACTGTAGGACAGAAAAATAGTGACCAAAGCGATGGTGAGAGCTTCCAAAGAGCTATCTTTTATCAGGTGCTTGACAGTCCTACAGCTGAGCTGTGAGGCGTTTGTCAAAGAAGAATTACGAGATAATGCAAGGGGTCCAGTCTCTCAACCCAAAGAGTACAACATTCCTGAATGAGGAGCCTCTGTTTGTCTTTGCTCAGACCTTTGAGTCAGATTTAGAGGACCTCAAACATGAGGTTAATCAAACCAAGCGGCTTCTTGATAGGAGAGAGAGAAGTGGAAGGGACAGACCTACTCTCCTTGACTTTGTTGTGTTTCTAGAACCTTATAAAGAGGTCTTCCATGAGCTATTTCGACTTTGTAAGATTTCTGTTGTTACACCAGTCAGCAGTGCTTCTTACGAGAGAAGCTTCTCAGCTTTAAAACGGATTAAAACCCACCTTAGGACAACAATGGTTGATGACAGGTTAAGTCACCTCAGAATTCTCAGTGTTGAGTCAAGGAGGGCAGGCTCCCTCAACATGGATGAGTTTGTGAAACATTTAGCCAGTTCTCACCAGAACCACAGAATTATGCTGTTTTAAATCTACCTAGGATAATCTGGTGCTTAGACGGTCCCTCTGGTCATGATTAAAACCTGCACTATGTACTAGCTAGTACACTGACATTCTAAAATCATAAATCCAAAGGGTATCATGTCACACAGATATAATTTGGTCTTGATTAGGCCAATTCCAAAACTTTTCTTTGCTATTAGATAACGTAATATATATATATATATATATGTAGCATAAATATGATATTGTAAGTTTGTAATATCAATGGGCATCAAACTTATTTTTATTTTTCAAGTCCATTTCTGCTTGATACCTGGTATGTCAAATTGCAGTGTGTTTTCTTTTGTAAATGTACTTTTTTGTAAATAAACTATGCAATTTATGTAGCACACAAATGCTGTCTTATTTCCTTGGTGCTTGAGCTTTATGTTCAACACTTACAGACCCAGATTATATATTCATGAAAACAGAGTGATCCAAGTCTCTCCAGAATGTGAGTACAGTGTGTGTGTGTGTGTGTGTGTGTGTAGTACTGTGTGTGTGAGAGAGAGAGAAAGAAATTGAGCTGCAGTTCCCGAGGTAGAGACTATTCATAGTATGTTAAAGAATTCTAGTGAAGAAAGCCTTTTGTACCACACTATCTGCCACATTGAAGAACTCCAGGTTAATTGCATTATCACTTCTACCTCTAATCAGCAATCATAGGATTCATTCATGCTCCTTAGATTCTGGGTTAGGGTTACACACTAATTTTCTGTCATGGTCTATGGACCCCCTGAAGTAGCCTTGGCCACCCCATGTATAAAACTCTAGTTCCGCCACTGGACGGGAAGCCCACATTCGAACTAAGTTCAGTTTTTAAAATTCACACTTATCCATTGCTTCACTAAGTTTTGATGAATGTAGGGGGAGAAACGTATATTATAAGCATCAAACATGTTTATACCTGACCAACAGATGTCACTAATGTGCATTGTGTTTAAAGCTTAGAGTAATGAACCGTTTTTCTGCAAAATTTGGTGAAAGCCACGAAGGCTTCAGAAAACGTCGGTTTCCCATTACTACCAAAAAGTAAAGACGTTGTGTAACAATTTAATTTCCTCCGACGCGATGCAAGCAACAATAGGGCGTGTCGGGAAAAAAATCAAGAACAGCCTTTTGTAATTGGTCCATGGATGTCTGTGATCCAACTTCTGGAGTAATCAGCTGCTAATGCGTTGAATAATTGAATACTGAAGCAGGCTCACATTCTGACCAAACATAAATATTTGTGCATAATATAATTCATCTTCAAGCTTATTGTTCAATCTTGTCCAGTTAGTCAAATTTGAAAGTCACCTCTTTCCCTGATTATTCAACATCACTAGGGAGCAGCATCAGTAGTAAACCACGGTCCATTTACCACACTTGGACTTGTTTGCACTTGACAAATAAATGTTATGTTGTTAGAGTAATTAAGTCCTCTGTAGCAGCTAGTTTCAGATTCCTTACTCAACTGAAAAATCAATCTAATTGTGTTACGAGGAGCGAAGGGGGGGGGGGGGGGGGGGAGCGGACTCAGAAGAGGAAGCCGGGATGAATGCACCAAAATGTTAATTGAACACAGAGAAATATGAAGTGCAGAACCGGGGTAGCTCAGATGAGTTGCAAAAAAACAGAAGTGTAGAGTGAGGTTGGAGTTGACTGAGCAGAACAGGGAAACAGGTCCTGAAGGGAATCCAAGGTAGTGGTGGGGAGTGAAATCCAGAGAAAGGTGGTTGGTGGTGAGATGTGGAACAGGAGACAGCGCGGTACTGCAAGGAGAGGACAAAAAATGGTGTAAGGCAGGGAAACAAGCACAGCAGAGGAACAGGATCTTGAGAAAAGATAAAAGGCTGGAATAAAAACTGACTGAGCAGAGATTACAATCTGTCAGAGTGGAAGTGGCAGGAATGGGTATATGTAGAGGTCTTGATTTATGGATGAGTTGCAGCTGGTAGGGATCTGCTCTGACTCCAGCACACCTGTCTCCAACCACACAATTAAACATAGAGGGAGAGGGAGAGTACAGGGAAAGAACTGTAGGTCAAGGAGACACCGGGCGACCACCAGAGGGCGTAGCAGGAGCAGATGTGACAAATTGGGCAGGCAAATTAATAGACAGGGACATTTTCACCACAGCTAGAAATTAAACAAAAGTTTTTTTCTTGTCATGATATGACTTACACCGCCTAAAGTAACCCCCAAACAGTATCAACACCTTGAACATTGTCTCCATGTTTGACAGATTTGTTTATAGCCAAACACTGCAGAGACTTAATCGAAGATGGTTGATTATGAAGGGCACGTCTCCAAGACTTTGGAACTGATAAACAACCACAGGACATTAACAACCTTTTAGTTCCAGATTCCTTACTCAACTGAAAAATCCATGTTGCTTGCCTGTCTTTAAAATCTGCATATCTGCAGTCAATTTTCATGCTGTGAGGAAGAGAGAGAGAGAGCGAGAGAGAGAGAGAGGTTAGAGAGAGGGAGAGAAAGTTGGGGACACAGAGAGAGATTTTGAAGGTCCAATGTATCAGTTTTTACCTCAATATCAAATAACTTCTGGTTAACAATTAAGTACCTTACTGTGATTGTTTTAAATTAAAATGGTACATTTTTAAATAAACCTAGATGTTATTGGCAAAGAAGTCAGGAACTCTCTTTCTTATTAACTAATTTATGCAGGCCAAAACTCCATCCCACCAAAACAGGCTGACATTTCAGGCAGGTCTTTTCAAACAGCTCTTACACTAAAAGGCCATTATCATTATTTTCACAATTTCACAGTATCATTCCAACCTCACACTGACCTGTTTTTACTATATTTTTCTACTATATCTCATTTTTTACTGCACTGGGCCTTTAACCTTCCCTTTTCACAAAGATACAGACAGTTGACTAAGGAGTGAAAAGATGTATGAGAAGAACTGTTATCTGTAGATTGAAGGTCAGACTCCAAGTGCTAAACAGTTAGGGTCTTGTACCTCCATCTGGCACAATAGCATCCTCGTCAGAGAGAGCGAGAGTAAGCGAAAGAGTGACGGGAGAGTGAGAGAGAGAGGGGGGAGAGCGAGACAGAGAGAGAGAGAGGAGTTCATTGAACGTTGCACCAGAGCTTTGCAGGCAAAGGTGACAGACCTGCTTCATCCAGGAATCAATAGATAACACAACTTTTTTTCTGCAAGATGCAAAAGCGCATTAGACTTCTGAAGAAACGGCTGAATCTGTTTTTCTTATCTCAGTTTGATATCACGCTAGAATGATGCTAATATCACTGCACTGTTGTGCATCATTCCTTCTTACTCTAACTCAGTAGTGTGCATTTAAAATGGCACACAGAGATGGGTACAAAGCTCTCCTTCGCCCTCCATTTGGCAAATCTGACCATAATTCTATCCTCCTGATTCCTGCTTACAAGCTAAAATGAAAGCAGGAAGCACCAGTGACACTGTCAATAAAAATTGGTCAGATGAATCAGATGCTAAGCTACAGGACTGTTTCGCTAGCACAGACTGGAATATGTTCCGGGATTCTTCCGATGGCATTGAGAAGTACACCACATCAGTCATTGGCTTCATCAATAAGTGCATCGATGACGTCGTCCCCACAGTGACCGTACGTACATACCCCGTCCAGAAGCCATGGATTACAGGCAACATCCGCACTGAGCTAAAGGCAAGAGCTGCCACTTTCAAGGAGCGGGACTCTAACCCGGAAGCTTATAAGAAATCCTGCTATGCACTCTGACGAACCATCAACAAGGTAAAGTGTCAATACAGGACTAAGATCGAATTGTACTACACTGGCTTTGACGCTTGTCGGATGTGGCAGGGCTTGCAAACCATTGCAGACTACAAAGGGAAGCACAGCCGAGAGCTGCCCAGTGACACGAGCCTAGCAGACAATCTAAACTACTTCTATGCTCGCTTCGAGGCAAATAACACTGAAACATGCATGAGAGCACCAGCTGTGACAACTGTGTGATCATGCTCTCCGCAGCCGATGTGAGTAAGACCTTTAAACAGGTCAACATTCACAAGGCCGCAGGGCCAGACGGAGTACCAGGACGTGTCCTCCGAGCATGTGCTGACCAACTGGCAAGTGTTTCACTGACATTTTCAACCTCTCCCTGTCCAAGTCTGTAATACCAACATGTTTTAAGCAGACCACCATAGTCCCTGTGCCAAAGAACACTAAGGTAACCTGCCTAAATGACTACCAAACCGTAGCACTCATGTCTTTAGCCATGAAGTGCTTTGAAAGGCTGGCCATGGCTCACATCAACACCATTATCCCAGAAACCCTAGACCCACTCCAATTTGCATACCGCCCTAACAGATCCACGGATGATGCAATCTGTATTGCACACAACACTGCCCTTTCCGACCTGGACAAAAGGAACACCTATGTGAGAATGCAATTCATTGACTACAGCTCATCGTTCAACACCATGGTGCCCTCAAAGCTCATCATTTAGCTGAGGAACCTGAGACTAAACACCTCCCTCTGCAACTGGATCCTGGACTTCCTAACGGGCCGCCCCAAGATGGTAAGCGTAGGTAACAACACATCCGCAACGCTGATCCTCAACACGGGGAACCTCAGGGGTGCGTGCTCAGTCCCGTCCTGTACTCCCTGTTCACTCATGACTGCATGGCCAGGCACGATTCCAACACCATCATTAAGTTTGCAGACGACACAACAGTGGTAGGCCTGATCACTGACAACGCGAGACAGCCTATAGGGAGGAGAGGTCAGAGACCTGGCCATGTGGTGCCAGGACAACAACCTGTCCATCAACGTGATCAAGACAAAGGAGATGATTGGACTACAGGAAAAGGAGGACCGAGCACGCCCCCATTCTCATCGACGGGGCTGTAGTGGAGCAGGTTTCAGAGTTTCAAGTTCCTTGGTGTCCACATCACCAACAAACTAACATGGTCCAAACACACCAAGACAGTTGTGAAGAGGGCACGACAAAACATATTCCCCCTCAGGAGACTGAAAAGATTTGGCATGGGTCCTCAGATCCTCAAAGGTTTCTACAGCTGCACCATTGAGAGCATCCTGACTGGTTGCATCACTGCCTGGTATGGCAACTGCCCGGCCTCTGACCGCAAGGTACTACAGAGGGTAGTGCGGACGGCCCAGTACATCACTGGGGCCAAGCTTCCTGCCATCCAGGATCTCTATACCAGGCAGTGTTAGAGGAAGGCCCTAAAAATTGTCAAAGACTCCAGCCACCCCAGTCATAGACTGTTCTCTCTGCTACCGCATGGCAAGCGGTACCGGAGCGCCAAATCTAGGTCCAAGAGGCTTCCAGACAGCTTCTACCCCCAAGCCATAAGACTCCTGAACATCTAATCAAATGGCTACCCAGTCTATTTGCATTGTCTCCCCCCCTCTCCTCTTTTACACTGCTGCTACTCTCTGTTGTTATCTATGCATAGTCACTTTAATAACTCCACCTACAGTTGAAGTCGGAAGTTTACATACACTTGAGTCATTAAAATTCATTTTTCAACCACTCCACAAAGTTCTTGTTAACAAACTATAGTTTTCGCAAGTCGTTTAGGACAACTACTTTGAGCATGACACAAGTAATTTTTCAACAATTGTTTACAGACAGATTATTTCACTTACAATTCACTGTATCACAATTCCAGTGGGTCAGAAGTTTACATACACTAAGTTGACTGTGCCTTTAAACGGCTTGGAAAATTCCACAAAATTATGTTATGGCTTTAGAAGCTTCTGATAGTCTAATTGACATAATTTGAGTCAATTGGAGGTGTACATGTGGATGTATTTCAAGGCATACCTTTAAACTCAGTGCCTCTTTGCTTGACATCATGGGAAAATCAAAAGAAAAATTTGCCAGGAACACAGAAAAAAATTGTAGACCTCCACAAGTCTGGTTCATCCCTGGGAGCAATTTCCAAACGCCATCTGTACAAACAATATAAACACCATGAGACCACACATCTGTCATACCGCTCAGGATGAAGACACGTTCTGTCTCCTAGAGATGAACGTACTTTGGTACGAAAAGTGCAAATCAATCCCAGAACAACAGCAAAGGACATTGTGAAGATGCAGGAGGAAACGGGTACAAAAGTATCTATATCCACAGTAAAACGAGTCCTATATCGACATAACCTGAAAGGCCGCTCAGCAAGGAAGAAACCACTGCTCCAAAACCGCCATAAAAAAGCCAGACTACGGTTTGCAACTGCATATGGAGACAAAGATCGTACTTTTTGGAGAAATGTCCTCTGGTCTGATGAAACAACAAAAGAACTGTTTGGCCATAATGTCCATCATTTTGTTTGGAGGAAAAATGGGGAGGCTTGCAAGCAGAAAAACACCATCCCAACCGTGAAGCACGGGGGTGCAGCATCCTGTTGTGGGGTTGCTTTGCTGCAGGAGGGACTGGTGCACTTCACAAAATAGATGGCATCATGAAGATGGAAAATTATGTGGATATATTGAAGCAACATCTCAAGACATCAGTCAGGAAGTTAAAGCTTGGTCGCAAATGGGTCTTCCAAATGGTCAATGAACCCAAGCATGCTTCCAAAGTTATGGCTTAAGGACAAAGTCAAGGTATTGGAGTTGCCATCACAAAGCCCTGACCCCAATCCTATAGAAAATGTGTGGGCAGAACTGAAAAAGCATGTGTGAGTAAGGAGGCCTACACACCTAACTCATTTACATCAGCTCTGTCAGGAGGAATGGGCCAAAATTCACCCAACTTATTGTGGGAAGCTTGTGGAAGGCTATCCGAAACATTTGACCCAAGTTAAACAATTTAAAGGCAATGCTACCAAATACTAATTGAGTGTATGTAAACTTCTGACCCACTGAGAATGTGATGAAAGAAATAAAAGCTGAAATAAATTATTCTCTCTACTATTATTACATTCTTAAAATAAAGTGGTGATCCTAACTGACCTAAGACAGGGAATTTTTACTAGGATTAAATGTCAAGAATTGTGAAAAACTGAGTTTAAATGTATTTGGCTAAGGTGTATGTAAACTTCCGACTTCAACTGTACATGTACATATTACCTCAATTACCTTGACTAACCGGTGCCCCCGCACATTGACTCTGTACCAGTACCCCCTGTATATAGTCTCGCTATTGTTATTTTACTGCTGCTCTTTAACTACTTTTATTTCTTATTCTTATTTATATTTTTTAAACTGCATTGTTGGTTAGGGGCTTGTAAGTAAGCATTTCACTGTAAGGTCTACACTTGTTGTATTCAGCACATGTGACTAATACAATCTGATTTGATTTGATTCCCTATATAGTCCACTACTTTTGATCAGGGCCCAACGGCCTCAGGTCAAAAGTAGTACACTAATGAATGAGGTGCAATGTGGGATGCAGATCTAGTCTCTGGTGACAGATTGCTTTCATTGGTTCTGGGTTGCAAGGTTATCAGACAGATAATAAAGTCAACTGTCATGTAAAACATATATGACATGGGTGGGATTCCTTGGGCATTTTTGTTGGCTAATCAACGTAGCAAATTCATACTAGCCTAATTAGTGTTTGCATGCTTGATAATATAAATCATTTATTGAAGTAAGTAGAATGCACAGTCTGAGTGACATACTGAATAACATGTACGTTAACAATGTTATACTGACATAATAACATCTCACACTATGCCCTCTAAAGAAGGTGCTCATTAGGCCTAATTCATCCTTTATTAATTACATGATTATTAGCCCATTCATTACCCCCCTTATCAACAAAACTTGAAGACCTGCTTAAACAGATCGTTTAGTACGCCATAATCAGACCTGTTGGTTAACATGGTCAAGCACCATCCGAAAGGACCCCGGATAGTTCCCGAAACACAAACGACATTCTCTCAGTTCCGCTATTGGACAAAATTGCGCCAGTACCATTTTGGGGGGATGATCATATTTATTATTGGCCATAACTTTGTATAATCAAAATAAGACATATTATTTTCAACGGAATATGTTTTATCTAATACACAAAATAATTAGGATATCACCTTTGTTAACGTTTAGAAAACCTGTACGCATTGTGCGCCCCTGCTTTCAGAAAAATTGGTACGGTCTTTTCAATTGCGCTGCAAGCGTACATTGAGCCACAAGAAGAACGTGAAACCCGCTCCAAATAAGATGCCGCGGACCGATGTCGGTGTTAATTGATCTGGTTATTCTGTTGTAAGAAAAGGAAACACCACACTGCGGCATAATTTCATTTTTGCCCCGCGGAGAGGAGGATGGTGTCTGGGTTGTCATAACTTTAGACTCGCTGCTTTTCCTTGGCACGCGCACTGATCCAGTTGGTGAGGGTGAGTGCTTCTAGTAGCCTACTGGAGATGGAGAATGATAGGCTACATTGTTGTTATATTGTTGCACATCATAACCACCTGTATGGGATGTGGGAGGAATAGTTGTAGGCTACAATGGCACACTGTCATACGTTTAAAAAAATCTAAATCCAATATAGGCTATGGAATAATGCGTCAACAGCAAGTTATATGCTTTTTACCTATACATTGTAGCTCTGAATTAGCCTAGGTCAGATATCGGCAAAATTGATTCGTTTCTAAACAGCAATTGTCAAAAATATGCGCAATAATAAGTCCATTGGACACCTATAGGCCGAGCCAGCTGTGGTTTCTACCGTGGGATTTCTATGGCAATACAATCATTTAGAATGGAATGACTGAGAATGTGCAGGTAGGTTAGGCCTATCGTTTAAAAAATATATATATTTAATGATTATTTATTGTTTGAGACTGTGGCCTACAAGTCTATCACTTTTAGATGAGCACATGGAGAGCCTTCTTTAGGGCTGATGAAGCAACGCTTTCAGCGTTTTTCCAATGTATACAACCTGGTCTCAGAGCATTTTGTAATTTTACGTATGTAAGTCCGATTTTTAAAACATGTCAAATCAAATCAAATGTTATTTGTCACATGCGCCAAATACAACAGTGAAATGCTTACTTACAAGCCCTTAACTAACAATGCTTTAAAAAGTTAAGAAAAAAATGGATAAGTAAAAAATTGAAAAATAAAATTAACAAATAATTAAACAGCAGCAGTAAAATAACAATAGCGAGGCTATATTCAGGGTGTAAAGGCTTTCGTCCTCTTCGTCTGAGGAAGAGTAGGAAACATCGGACCAATGTGCAGCGTGGTACGTATCCATAATAACTTTTAATGAGAATGAATACAAAATACAAAAAGAACAAGCGAATCAAATGAAAACCGACACGCTCCCGAATGGTGCAAACACTAAAACGGAAAACAACTACCCACAACCCATAGTGGGAAAACAGGCTACCTAAGTAGGATTCTCAATCAGAGACAACGATCGACACCTGCCTCTGATTGAGAACCATACTAGGCCAAACACATAGAAATATAACGTACAGAACAAAACATAGAAAAACATAGAATGCCCACCCCAACTCACGCCCTGACCAAGCTAAAATAAAGACATAAAAAAGGAACTAAGGTCAGAACGTGACAGTACCCCCCCCTAAAGGTGCGGACTCCGGCCGCAAAACCTGAACCTATAGGGGAGGGTCTGGGTGGGCATTTACCGCGGTGGCGGCTCTGGAGCGGGACGTGGACCCCACTCCACCATAGTCTCGGCCCACTTATGTGGCACCTTAGGAGCGACGACCCTCGCCACCGACCCCGGATTGGAGACCCTAGTAGAGGGCACCACTGGACTGAGGGGCGCCTCTGGACTGAGGAGCGCCTCTGGACTGAGGGGCTGTGGCTCTGGCGCCTCCGGACTGATGGGCGACTCTGGCAGCTCCGGACAGGAGGGCGACTCTGGCAGCTCCGGACAGGAGGGCGACTCTGGCAGCTCCGGACAGGAGGGCGACTCTGGCAGCTCCGGACAGGAGGGCGACTCTGGCAGCTCCTGACTGACGGACGGCTCTGGCAGCTCCTGACTGACGGACGGCTCTGGCAGCTCCTGACTGACGGACGGCTCTGGCAGCTCCTGACTGACGGGCGGCTCTGGCAGCTCCTGACTGACGGGCGGCTCTGGCAGCTCCTGACTGACGGGCGGCTCTGGCAGTTCAGGACAGACGGGCAGCTCTGGCAGCTCAGGACAGACGGGCGGCTCTGGCAGCTCAGGACAGACGGGCGGCTCTGGCAGCTCCTGGCTGACGGGCGGCTCTGGCAGCTCCTGACTGACGGGCGGCTCTGGCAGTTCAGGACAGACGGGCAGCTCTGGCAGCTCAGGACAGACAGGCGGCTCTGGCAGCTCAGGACAGACGGGCGGCTCTGGCAGCTCAGGACAGACGGGCGGCTCTGGCAGCTCAGGACAGACGGGCGGCTCTGACAGCTCAGGACAGACGGGCGAATCTGGCAGCTCAGGACAGACGGGCGGCTCTGGCAGCTCCTGACTGACGGACGGCTCTGGCAGCTCCTGACTCTGGAGGCTTCGTGCCATGGATCCTCACTCACTGGAGGCTTCGTGCCATGGATCATCACTGGAGGCTTCGTGCCATGGATCATCACTGGAGGCTTCGTGCCATGAATCATCACTGGAGGCTTCGTGCCATGGATCATCACTGGAGGCTTCTTGCCATGGATTATCACCGGAGGCTTCTTGCCATGGATTATCACTGGAGGCTTCGTGCCATGGATTATCACTGGAGGCTTCGTGCCATGGATCATCGATGGAGGCTTCTTGCCATTGATCATCACTGGAGGCTTCGCTCTGGGAGAAGGCACAGGACTCACCAGGCTGGGGAGACATGCAGGAGGGTTAGTGCTTAGCACAGGCACAGAACTCACCAGATTGGGGAGACATGCAGGAGGCCTTGTCCTTGGCCGAGGCACCGGATGCACTGGACCGTGGAGGCGCACTGGCGGTCTCGAGTGCAGAGCTAGCACCACTCGTCCTGGCTGGATCCCCCTGCAGCCTGGCAAGTGCGGGGAGTTGGAACAGGCCGCACTGGGCTGTGCTGACGAACTGGAGACACCGTGCATAGGGCTGGTGCAGTATACCCCGGGCCGAGGAGACGCACTGGAGACTAGATGCGCTGAGCCGGCATCATCCCTCCTGGCTCGATGCCACTCTAGCCCGGCCGATTCGAGGAGCTGCTATGTAGCGCACCGGGCTATGCGTGCGCACTGGGGACACCTTGCGCTTCTCTGCATAACACGGTGCCTGCCCAGTCACTCTCTCACCACGGTAAGCACGGGAAGTTGGCTCAGGTCTCCTACCTGAGTCCGCCAATCTACCCGTGTGCCCCCCCCAAAAAAAATCTGGGGCTGCCTCTCGTGCCCGTTACCTCGCGCCAATTCCTCGTAGTGGCGCCGCTCCGCTCTAGCTGCCTCCAGCTCCTCTTTCGGACGGCGATACTCCCCCGGCTGTGCCCAGGGTCCTTTGCCATCCAGAATTTCCTCCCATGTCCAGGAGTCCGTGTTCCCACGCTGCTTGGTCCTTTGTTGGTGGGTAGTTCTGTAACGGCTTTCGTCCTCTTCGTCTGAGGAGGAGTAGGAAACATCGGACCAATGTGCAGCGTGGTACGTATCCAATTTGTAAGTCGCTCTGGATAAGAGCGTCTGCTAAATGACTTAAATGTAAATGTAAATGTATCCATAATAACTTTTAATGAGAATGAATACAAAATACAAAAAGAACAAGAGAATCAAATGAAAACCGACACAGTCCCGAATGGTGCAAACACTGAAACGGAAAACAACTACCACAACCCATAGTGGGAAAACAGGCTACCTAAGTAGGATTCTCAATCAGAGACAACGATCGACACCTGCCTCTGATTGAGAACCATACTAGGCCAAACACATAGAAATATAACGTACAGAACAAAACATAGAAAAACATAGAATGCCCACCCCAACTCACGCCCTGACCAACCTAAAATAAAGACATAAAAAAGGAACTAAGGTCAGAACGTGACACAGGGGGTACCGGTACAATCATCTCCTTTTTCTTGATCACGTTGAGGGAGAGGTTGTTGTCCTGGCACCACACGGACAGGTCTCTGACCTCCTCCCTGTAGGCTGTCTCATCGTTGTTGGTGATCAGGCCTAACACTGTTGTGTCATCGGCAAACTTGATGATGGTGTTGGAGTCATGCCTGGCCATGCAGCCATGAGTGAACAGGGAGGGGACTGAGCACGCACCCCTGAGGGGCCCCGTGTTGAGGATGAGCGTGGCGGATGTGTTGTTACCCACCCTCACCCCCTGGGGGCGGCCCGTCAGGAAGTCCAGGATCCAGTTGCAGAGGGAGGTGTTTAGTCCCAGGGTCCTTAGCTTAGTGATGAGCTTTGAGGGCACTATGGTGTTGAACACTGAGCTGTAGTCAATGAATATCATTCTCACATAAGTGTTCCTTTTCTCCAGGTGGGAAAGGGCAGTGTTGTGTGCAATAGAGATTGCATCGTCTGTGGATCTGTTGGGGTGGTATGCAAATTGAGTCTAGGATTTCTGGTATAATGGTGTTGATGTGAGCCATGCCTTTCAAAGCACTGAGTGCTACGGGTCAGTAGTCATTTAGGCAGGTTACCTTAGTGTTCTTGGGCACAGGGACTATGGTGGTCTGCTTGAAACATGTTGGTATTACAGACTCAGTCAGGGACAGGTTGAAAATGTCAGTGAAGACACTTGCCAGTTGGTCAGCGCATGCTTGAAGTACACGTCCTAATAATCCGTCTGGCCCAGCGACCTTGTGAATGTTGACCTGTTTAAAGGTCTTACTCACATTGGCTAGGTAGAGCGTAATCACACAGTCGTCCAGAACAGCTGATGCTCTCATTCATACTTCAGTGTTATTTGCCTCGAGGTGAGCATAGAAGTAATTTAGCTTGTCTGGTAGGCTCATGTCACTGGGCAGCTTGCGGCTGTGCTTCCCTTTGTAGTCTGTAATAGTTTGCAAGCCCTGCCACATCCGACGCGCGTCAGAGCCAGTGTAGTACAATTCAATCTTAATCCTGTATTGAAGCTTTGCTTGTTTGATGGTTCGTCGGAGGACATAGCGGGATTTCTTACAAGCTTCCGGGCTAGAATCCCACTCCTTGAAAGCGGCAGCTCTAGCCTTTAGCTCAGTGAGGATGTTGACTGTAATCCATGGCTCCTGGTTGAGGTATGTACGTACAGTCACTGTGGGGACGACGTCATCAATGCAATTATTGATGAAGCCAGTGACTGATGTGGTGTACTCTTCAATGCCATCGGAAGAATCCCAGAACATATTCCAGTCTGTGCTAGCAAAACAGTCCTGAGTCACTGGTGCTTCCTGCTTTAGTTTTTGCTTGTAAGCAGGAATCAGGAGGAAAGCTTAAAAACAACCAGCTGTATGTTATTCATGTCGTCATTCAGCCACGACTCGGTGAAACATACAGTGGCTTGCGAAAGTATTCACCCCCTTGGCATTTTTCCTATTTTGTTGCCTTACAACCTGGAATTAAAATAGATTTTTGGGGGTTTGTATCATTTGATTTACACCACATTCCTACCACTTTGAAGATGCAAAATATTTTTTATTGTGAAACAAACAAGAAATAAGACAAAAAAACAGAACTACAGCTGCAAGTCTCTTGGGGTATGTCTCTATAAGCTTGGCACATCTAGACACTGGGTTTTTGCCCATTCTTCAAGGCAAAACTGCTCCAGCTCCTTCAAGTTGGTTGGGTTCCGCTGGTGTACAGCAATCTTTAAGTCATACAGATTCTCAATTGGATTGAGGTCTGGGCTTTGACTAGGCCATTCCAAGACATTTTAATGTTTCCCCTTAAACCACTCGAGTGTTGCTTTAGCAGTATGCTTAGGGTCATTGTCCTGCTGGATGGTGAAACTCCATCCCAGTCTCAAATTTCTGGAAGACTGAAACAGGTTTCCCTCAAGAATTTCCCTGTATTTAGCGCCATCCATCATTCCTTCAATTCTGACCAGTTTCCAAGTTCCTGCAGATGAAAAACATCCCCACAGCATGATGGTGTTCTCGGGGTGATGAGAGGTGTTGGGTTTGCGCCAGACATAGTGTTTTCCTTGATGGCCATATAGCAACATTTTAGTCTCATCTGACCAGAGTACCTTCTTCCATATGTTTGGGGAGTCTCCCACATGCCTTTTGGCAAACACCAAATGTATTTGCTTATTTTTTTCTTTAAGCAATGGCTTTTTTTCTGGCCACTGTTCCGTAAAGCCCAGCTCTGTGGAGTGTATGGCTTAAAATGGTCATATGGACAGTTACTCCAATCTCCGCTGTGGAGCTTTGCAGCTCCTTCAGGGTTATGTTGTCCTTGTTGCCTCTCTGATTAATGCCCTCCTTGCCTGGTCCGTGAGTTTTGGTGGGCGGCCCTCTCTTGGCAGGTTTGTTGTGGTGCCATATTCTTTCCATTTTTTAATAATGGATTTAATGGTGCTCCGTGGGATTTTCAAAGTTTCTGATATTTTTTTATAACCAATCCCTGACCTGTACTTCTCCACAACTTTGTTCTTGACGTGTATGGAGAGCTCCTTGGTCTTCATGGTGCCACTTGCTTGGTGGTGCCCCTTGCTTAGTGGTGTTGCAGACTCTGGGGCCTTTCAGAACAGGTGTACTGTATATATACTGAGATCATGTGACAGATCATGTGACACTTAGATTGCACACAGGTGGACTTTATTTAACTAATTATGTGACTTCTGAAGGTTGCACCAGATCTTATTTAGGGGCTTCATAGCAATACATATGCATGCACCACTTTTCTGTTTTTATTTTAGAGAATTTTTTGAAACAAGTTATTTTTTTCATTTTACTTTACCAATTTGGACTATTTTGTGTATGTCCATTACATGAAATCCAAATAAAAATCAATTTAAATTACAGGTTGTAATGCAATGAAATAGGAAAAACGCCAAGGGGGATGAATACTTTTGCAAGGCACAGTAAGATATTACAGTTTTTTATTTCCCG
This sequence comes from Salvelinus alpinus, assembly GCF_045679555.1. Taxonomy (NCBI): domain Eukaryota; kingdom Metazoa; phylum Chordata; class Actinopteri; order Salmoniformes; family Salmonidae; genus Salvelinus; species Salvelinus alpinus. The sequence continues at coordinate 19,660,243 of NC_092111.1, forward strand.
TTGGTAGGATATACATGTACGTGATCGTAGTTTGTCTATTTTGTTATTGATTGATTGTTCGTTGGCTAATAGGACCGATGGTAAAGGTAGATTACCCTCTCGGCAACGGATCCTTACAAGGCACCTGGACCTTCTTCCTTGATATCTCCTTCTCTTTCTCCTGCAAACTCCTTCTCTTTCTCCTGCAAATGGCGGGGATGAGGACCTTGTCGGGCGTCTGAAGTAAATCCTTCCCGTCCGTCTCGTTGAAGAAAAAGTATTCCTCCAGTACGTGGTGAGTAATCGCTGTCCTGATATCTAGAAGCTCTTTTTGGTCATAAGACACGGTGGCAGAAACATTATGTACAAAATAAGATACAAATAATGCGAAAAAACATACACAATAGCACAATTGGTTCCAGGATCGTAAAGCAGCAGCCATCTCCTTCGGCGCCATTTAGTATGATATGTTACATTTTGTTTCATATGCATTCCTTTGTGGATGTCCATCATCCATTGTGTATGATATGTTATGATTACATTTTGTATGATATGTTACCAAATGGCAAAATGTACACTGAATTTGAAAAACGTACAATATGCTACAAATTCCAATTTGTTGTGGCTAACTTTGACTAGGTGGCTAATGCTAATGTCAGCTAGCTTGCTAACATTAGCTAGGGTAGAAGTTAGGGGTTAAGTGTTCGGTTAAAGGGTAAGGTTAGAGGAAGGGTTAGCTAAAACGATTAAGGTTAGGGGAAGGGTCAGCTAACAAGCTAAGCAGTTGAAAAGTTAATAAAATGCTAAAGTTGTCTGTGATGAGATTCGAACACGGAACCTTTGTGTTGCTAGACATTCGCGTTATATGCCCATCCACCCACCCACCCCCCTTTAGTTTTTGCCTTAAGTAACCTTCTGTGTTATGTAACCATACCAAACGTAACATGTCATACTATACTGAACAAAAATTTAAACGCAACATGTAAAGTGTTAGTTCCATGTTTCATAATGCTGAAATAAAAGATCCGATAAATTTCCATTGTCATACAAACCTTATTTCTCTCAAAGTTTGTGCACAAATTTGTTGACATCCCTTTTAGTGAGCATTTCTCATTTTCCAAGATAATCCATCCACCTGAAAGGTGTAACCACACCAGCCCAGGACATACACATCTGGCTACTTCACCTGCGGGATCGTTTGAGACCAGCCAGCTAATGAAACTGAGGAGTATTTCTGTCTTTATTAAAGCCCTTTTGTGGGGAAAAACGAATTCTGATTGGCTGGGCCTGGCTCCCCAGTCGGCGGGCCTGGCTCCTAATTGGGTGGGCCTATGCCCTTCCAGGCCCAACCATGGCTGTGCCTCTGCCCATCATGTGAAATCCATAGATTAGGGACTAATGAATTTATGTCAAATGACTGATTTCCTTTATATGAACTGTAACTCAGTAAAATCATTGAAATTGTTGCATGTTACGTTTATATTTTTGTTCAGTATAATTTTAATGTACCAGATCTTTGTTTACTATGTTACGTCTAGTTTATGAGACCAGGCTGATGTGCAATTGTCCCAACAACCTCAGGACTGGCCTCAGGGTTCTACCATACTGTGCCTAACTGACTATTCTAATGCTCTATAATTGTTGATATCCTCCAACAGAATTATACATATTTAGACCCAGTTGGTAGTTTTCTTAAATACTTGCTCCCTCAGGCACTCCAAACGGGTTTGCGTCCGCTTCTCCATGATTCTCTGTCGGGATTTCAGAGCGAGAAGGCAGAATGTAAAACATTCTGTGACATCTATCTCCATGGGGGCTATGAGCAGGGATTTTTGCGGTGGGGCCCCATAATTATTAGAGTTTAGCCTGCCTCAGATCTCTCTTGTTTGTTTATCGCGTCAACCTGGGAGACACAAATGTCAAGATAGGAAAAGTTAGCTTGGGGCACCATGATGGCTTAATTGAGCAGCTCAGCAAGTTCAGTTCCTCATATAGCTCTAACAGAAGGCCTAGACAATGTCTGTAACACAGAAATGCAAAGGAATACAAATAGGGGTTTTATAAAGTTCAATCCCCCCCAAAGCTGGGGATAGACAACTGCCAGACAAATTGATGTCTTGAACAAATTGATGTCTTGAAGTCTGACAAAGAAAACTGGATCAAAAACGTAATCTGTATACAAGCCTGCTCTGTCTGAAGCCAATGGCTTGGAATGAAGCAGACAACATAGACATAATCTGACACCAGTTGGCTAAATTGTAACACGGAATTGCAACAGAAACACAAAAGTAAAGGGGGTCTACATACCCAAGGCTGGGGACAGACAAACATCAGACAGCAGGGGAAAATGAACATGTGACAAAATATAAAAATTCCACTTATGAAGGGTGGAAATAAGCATGCTCTGTGTAAAGCTGTTGGCTTGGAATGAGACCAGACAGCAATTTACTGTTCCTCTGCTGTGTGGCTGTGTGTGTGCGTGCTTCTCTAAGTCTGTTTACATATGTGGTTGTATCTGGAGTGCTTTCATCATCTGTTCCTCTATCCATCACAAAAGAGATCTTGGAACTAGAGGGACAATGAATCAGGAGACCAACGTCACTGTGTCTGCGTAGTCTGCTGTCAGTCTAGTGAGTGGGTTTGTCAGACAATGACAGAGAGCCCCATCTCCCCCATAGTGACATGACCTCTCTCCTGTAGTACAGGAAGTGAAGTGACTAACATTGAAATTCCTTTTTTTTTTAGGCGTAGCCCTTTCAACAACCACTATGTCTCACCTGGTAAACAGTTCGATTACGGCCAGCTGGTCAACTGGAATAATATACATAGAATGAAAGATGTGGACAGTAGGCGACACACTTTGTGAAATGACTCTGGCTGGTTCTTTATCAGTGAAGTGGCTGATTGACTGTCTTACTTCATCAGTGACCTCTGACCAGTTACAGTACCGCTCACTCACTCCTCTCAGGACAATCCAGGCTCAGGTGACATTTCAGTTGCAAGATAAAGCTTGAGATATATCTTTTCTCTTCTGTGGATCTCAGAGAACGGAACAGAGGCTATTATTGTCAACCACTTAAACTCCTCCTTCCTCTCTTTCTCACTTTCTTTCTCTCTCCCGTTTCTTCCTCCTCCTCTGTATCACCAGCCCTCTGCCTATCTGGCCCTCTTAACACGTCTGGAGGTCTTCTTCCATTTAAAGGCCCAATGCTGCCGTTTTTCTATCAATATTAAACATTTCTGGGTAACATTTAAGTACCTTACTCTAATAGATTTCCATAAAATTAGCAAAAATAGCTTTTTGGCAAAAAAACTATTTCTCAAGCAATAATAGTTTTGCTAGGACTGTCTGTGAGTGGTCTGAGTGGGGAGGGGACATCTGAAATTGGTCTATTAACCAATTTACCATATATTGATGTCACCATGGAAAGCCAAAACTCACGCCCGTGCAAAACTCCTGATTAGACGGTCCTCTGTAGATTCTCTTTTCAACCAGCAACTATCAGGAAATAACACTGATCAAATGTTTTGACACTTTTACAGTGTTAGTTTCATCAGCTGTTGTAGAATATGATACAAAATGTTGACTGCACTGAGCCTTTAACAGAGAGTGTCCCTTATAAAAGAGACTGGCAATGGGTTACCGCCTCCCCCTCTCACTCTGCCTAGGCCCTAGGTGGGTGGTCCTGTAGAGAGAGATGGAAAAATGTGTAAAAACCTGTTTTTGCTTTGTCATTATGGGGTATTGTGTGTAGATTGATTAAGGGTAAAAGTTGAATACATTTTTTAATAAAGCTGTAACATAACAAAATGTGGAAAAGTCAAGGGGTGTGAATACTTTCCGACTGCACTGTAGATAGAATGGTAGTGGTAGCGAAGGTTTTCGATCGTCTAACTGATTTCATTGCGGTGGTGGTCGACTGGTTTTATAAAAAACAAGCTGATGTTTCCACCACTAAGTGAGCTCCTGTGTAATGTGATGGAGGCCACACACACACACACACACACACAACTCAGTGAGCTCCTGTGTAATGTGATGGAGGCTGATGTAGGGAGGCAGATGCCCACGCTGTGTGATTCCCTATTTTCTACCTCAGCTGTTTGCTTACCTCGCCTCAGCAGTGCCAGCCGGGAAGATACTTTGTGTGTGTGTGTGTGTGTGTGTGTGTGTGTGTGTGTGTGTGTGTGTGTGTGTGTGTGTGTGTGTGTGTGTGTGTGTGTGTGTGTGTGTGTGTGTGTGTGTGTGTGGAGAAAGAGAGGGAGAGAGCTGTAGCTCTCATTCCATCAACATGATCCCTAATGCCTCATACTCCTCCTGTTGTCTGATATGAGGTGGTTATGAAGACCAATAGTTGCTGTATGGAAGATGATACTGTATGTAGGCCTATGTGAAGGGATGGAGGGGGTAGACAGGTTTTTGGAGTGTCCTTGTAACAAGATGACATGCTGTTTGTCAGATGTCACTATGTAGTTCAACACCGTACAGTGATTTCAATTCACACTGATGTGAGACCTCGGCCTTGTCAGCTTGGTTGCTATACCACTGTCAGGTGTGTGTGTGTGTGTGTGTGTGTGTGTGTGTGTGTGTGTGTGTGTGCATATTCGTGTCTGTGAGCAGATAAAAACATTCTAGTATTTCATTACTCCTCTGTTTTGTATTGACCAGGCCAGTGACCTAAGAATGGCAACCCAGTCAGTGATTGGCTGAAGCTGAAGGTTGTTGACCTTTACAGTGACCTATGGCAGGGTGGAGTTTCAGAATGGATGTTTTCATTTCCCCGCTGGTAAATGTGTCAGTCAAGGTTCTCCCAGGGGACCTGTGATTTCACTGAGAGTATAACAACCTAACGCACACACACACACACACACACACACACACCAATATTTATCCTCTATTTGATGGGTACACTGTAGAGGACACAGTGATTATAGAAAACATGAGTCCTCTGCCTCTCCACAGCACGGAGGAGAAGATGAGTTGGCTGCTTTCCTCTCTGTGGCAGGCTGCCCTGACCTTCACTCCCCAGCGTGTGTGTGCGTGTGTGTGTGTGCGTGTGTGAGGCCTCTGATGATGGGCACAGACAGCAGCTGCACACACAGCTGTAACTCGCTAGGCCGCCACTTACAGCAGGCTGCACAAACACAAGCACACACACTCATTACTCCCTACGTGGAATTCCAAATGAAGGGCTTCCAGACTCACCTGTCACTCTGAGATTGCTCAATGTCAATCCCCCTGCTGCAGCCGTCTCCTGTATGTGTCTACAGTGTAGTTACACCATCAGGATGAGAGGAGAGTCCTTCCCTCGAAAGACAAAAGTTTTTTTTAATTCACTAAGTACTATGATCCACAGATCAATAAGACTCATCCTTTTAACATTCTGAATGTTCAGACCCATGCATGTCAAATGAACACCCTATTCCCAATGTAGTCCTTTACTTTTGACCAGGGCCCATAGGGCTCTGATAAAAGTAGCACACTATTTAGGGAGTAGGGTGCCATTTGGAACAATCCTTGTACTCCATCTCCCAGGATCATTATAAAGATGGAGACGCAACAGCTGATCTTATTTGTCACGATCGTGTGGAGGAGAGACGGACCAAAACGCAGCATGAGGAAAATAAGCCATCTTCTTTTTATTATTGAAGAAGGCAAAACGAAACAAAAACACTTACAAACTACCAAAACAACAAACGATCGTGAAGCTAAATAACGTAGTGCACACACACAGGCTACAAACGTTGTACATAGACAATTCCCCACACCAAACTAAAGCCTATGGCTACCTTAAATATGGCTCCCAATCAGAGACAACAGAAACCAGCTGTCTCTAATTGGGAACCCATTCAGGCAACCATAGACTTTCCTAGACAACTACACACAACATAGACACAGCTAGACAACTATACTAAACATAAAGCCAACTACTCTAAATAAACCCCCTAAACCTTACAATCACCCTGGACACTACAAAACCCACATAAATACCCATGTCACACCCTGACCTAACTAAAATAATAAAGAAAACAAAGAATACTAAGGCCAGGGCGTGACATAGCCCCCCCCCCTTAAGGTGCGAACTCCGGGCGCACCAGCACAAAGTCTAGGGGAGGGCCTGGGTGGGCATCTGACCACGGTGGTGGCTCAGGCTCAGGGCGAGGTCCCCACCCCACCATAGTCAATCCCAGCTTCTGTAGCCTCCCCACAATGACCACCCTCCAAATAACCCCACCTAAATTAAGGGGCATCTCCAGGATAAGGAGCAGCACCGGAATGAGGGGCAACACCGGAATGAGGGGCAACACCAGAATGAGGGGCAACACCAGAATGAGGGGCAACACCAGAATGAGGGGCAACACCAGAATGAGGGGCAACACCAGAATGACTGGCGGATCCTGGCTGGCTGGCTCTGGACGCTCTTGGCTGGTTGACGGCTCTGGACGGTCATGGCTGGCTGACGGCTCTGGACGGTCATGGCTGGCTGACGGCTCTGGACGGTCATGGCTCGCTGACGGCTCTGGACGGTCATGGCTCGCTGACGGCTCTGGACGGTCATGGCTCGCTGACGGCTCTGGACGGTCATGGCTCGCTGACGGCTCTGGACGGTCATGGCTCGCTGACGGCTCTGGACGGTCATGGCTCGCTGACGGCTCTGGACGGTCATGGCTCGCTGACGGCTCTGGACGGTCATGGCTCGCTGACGGCTCTGGACGGTCATGGCTGGCGGAAGGCTCTGGCTGATCCGGTCTGGCGGAAGGCTCTGGCTGATCCGGTCTGGCGGAAGGCTCTGGCTGATCCGGTCTGGCGGAAGGCTCTGGCTGATCCGGTCTGGCGGAAGGCTCTGTAGGCTCATGGCAGACGGGCGGCTTTGCAGGCTCATGGCAGACGGACAGTTCAGACGGCGTATGGCAGACGGACAGTTCAGACGGCGTATGGCAGACGGGCAGTTCAGGCGCCGCTGGGCAGACGGGCAGTTCAGGCGCCGCTGGGCAGACGGGCAGTTCAGGCGCCGCTGGGCAGACGGGCAGTTCAGGCGCCGCTGGGCAGACGGGCAGTTCAGGCGCCGCTGGGCAGACGGCAGACTCTGGCCGGCTGAGACGCACTATAGGCCTGGTGCGTGGTACCGGAACAGGAGGTACCGGGCTAAGGACACGCACCTTCAGGCTAGTGCGGGGAACAACAACAGGGCACACTGGACTCTCGTGGCGCACTCTAGGCCTGGTGCGTGGTACCGGAACTGGAGGTACCGGGCTGAGGGCACGCACCTCAGGGCGAGTGCGGGGAGAAGGAACAGTGCGTACAGGGCTCTGGAGACGCACAGGAGGCTTGGTGCGTGGTGCCGGAACTGGAGGCACTGGGCTGGAGACACGCACCATAGGGAGAGTGCGTGGAGGAGGAACAGGGCTCTGGAGATGCACTGGAAGCCTGGTGCGTGGTGTAGGCACTGGTGGTACTGAGCTGGGGTGGGAAGGTGGCGCCGGATATACCGGACCGTGAAGGAGGACACGTGCTCTTGAGCACCGAGCCTCCCCAACCTCACCAGGTTGAATGGTCCCCGTAGCCCTGCCAGTGCAGCGAGGTGGAATAGCCCGCACTGGGCTATGCAGGCGAACCGGGGACACCACCTGTAAGGCTGGTGCCATGTACGCCGGCCCGAGGAGACGTACTGGAGACCAGATACGTTGGGCCGGCTTCATGGCACTCGGCTCGATGCCCAACCTAGCCCTCCCAGTGCGGCAAGGTGGAATAGCCCGCACTGGGCTAAGCACGCGTACTGGGGACACCGTGCGCTTTACCGCATAACACGGTGTCTGACCAGTACGACGCCCTCTTACTCCACGGCAAGCCCGGGGAGTTGGCTCAGGTATCCAACCCGGCTTCGCCACACTCCCCTTTAGCCCCCCCCCCCAAGAAATGTTTGGGTGTTACTCACGGGCTTCCAGCCACTCTGCCTTGCCTTTGCCTCATAAAACCGCCTCTCCGCTCTCGCTGCCTCCAGCTCCGCTTTGGGACGGCGATATTCCCCTGGCTGAGTCCAGGGTCCTTTGCCGTCCAGGATCTCCTCCCATGTCCATGAGTCCTGTTTACTTTGCCGCTGTTGTTGGTGGTGGGGAATTCTGTCATGATCGTGTGGAGGAGAGACGGACCAAAACGCAGCATGAGGAAAATAAGCCATCTTCTTTTTATTATTGAAGAAGGCAAAACGAAACAAAAACACTTACAAACTACCAAAACAACAAACGATCGTGAAGCTAAATAACGTAGTGCACACACACACATGCTACAAACGTTGTACATAGACAATTCCCCACACCAAACTAAAGCCTATGGCTACCTTAAATATGGCTCCCAATCAGAGACAACAGAAACCAGCTGTCTCTAATTGGGAACCCATTCAGGCAACCATAGACTTTCCTAGACAACTACACACAACATAGACACAGCTAGACAACTATACTAAACATAAAGCCAACTACTCTAAATAAACCCCCTAAACCTTACAATCACCCTGGACACTACAAAACCCACATAAATACCCATGTCACACCCTGACCTAACTAAAATAATAAAGAAAACAAAGAATACTAAGGCCAGGGCGTGACATTATTAGATCAGTGGTAACCTGTACTGTAACTCTCCTGAACAGTTTGTCAGACAGATATATTGTTTATGTTTACTAGGCAGCAATAATCTATTCTAAAGAGATCGTTTCATAGATTGGTTAATGGAGGGTCTGTAAAGAGAGTCTCCCTGGCACAATGATGGGTTCAGTTGGATTTCAATTGCTCCTATGAATTAGGCTTTTATTCATAAGGGCTCGCGTTGAGTGAACTGAAGATCCCTCTTGAATCTCTGACAAAAACAGGACAACAATATAATTGTCTGTGATGTTTGTAATAGTCCTGTAAGAGGGTGAGTGCGGCGATATTGTTGTGTGTGTGTGTGTGTGTGTCTACAGTGTAGTTATACCATCAGGATGAGGAAAGAGGTGTGTGTGTCTACAGTGTAGTTATACCATCAGGATGAGGGAAGAGGTGTGTGTGTGTGTGTGTGTGCTTGTGTGTGTGTGTGTGTACAGTGTACAGTGTACAGTGTACAGTGTACAGTGTACAGTGTACAGTGTACAGTGTAGTTAAACCATCAGGATGACAGAAGAGGTGTGTGTGTCTACAGTGTAGTTAAACAATCAGGATGAGGGACGGGTGTGTGTTTCTACAGTGTAGTTATACCATCATGATGAGGGAAGAGGTGTGTGTGTACAGTGTAGTTATACCATCAGGATGAGGGAAGAGGTGTGTGTGTCTACAGTGTAGTTATACCATCAGGATGAGGGAAGAGGTGTGTGTGTGTCTACAGTGTAGTTATACCATCATGATGAGGGAAGAGGTGTGTGTGTCTACAGTGTAGTTAAACAATCAGGATGACAGAAGAGGTGTGTGTGTCTACAGTGTAGTTATACCATCATGATGAGGGAAGAGGTGTGTGTGTCTACAGTGTAGTTATACCATCAGGATGACAGAAGAGGTGTGTGTGTCTACAGTGTAGTTAAACAATCAGGATGAGGGACGGGTGTGTGTTTCTACAGTGTAGTTATACCATCATGATGAGGGAAGAGGTGTGTGTGTACAGTGTAGTTATACCATCAGGATGAGGGAAGAGGTGTGTGTGTCTACAGTGTAGTTATACCATCAGGATGAGGGAAGAGGTGTGTGTGTCTACAGTGTAGTTATACCATCAGGATGAGGGAAGAGGTGTGTGTGTCTACAGTGTAGTTATACCATCAGGATGACAGAAGAGGTGTGTGTGTCTACAGTGTAGTTATACCATCAGGATGACAGAAGAGGTGTGTGTGTCTACAGTGTAGTTATACCATCAGGATGAGGGAAGAGGTGTGTGTGTCTACAGTGTAGTTATACCATCAGGATGACAGAAGAGGTGTGTGTGTCTACAGTGTAGTTATACCATCAGGATGAGGGAAGAGGTGTGTGTGTCTACAGTGTAGTTATACCATCCGGATGAGGGAAGAGGTGTGTGTGTGTCTACAGTGTAGTTATACCATCAGGATGAGGGAAGAGGTGTGTGTGTCTACAGTGTAGTTATACCATCAGGATGAGGGAAGAGGTGTATGTGTCTACAGTGTAGTTATACCAGCAGGATGAGGGAAGAGGTGTGTGTGTCTACAGTGTAGTTATACCATTATACCATCAGGGTGAGGGAAGAGGTGTGTGTATCTACAGTGTAGTTATACCATCAGAATGAGGGAAGAGGTGTGTGTGTGTTCTGCTCTTTTGTATCTGTGCCACTGTCCCTCTGCCAGTCCAGTGCTGTTGCCAGACACTGCCTGCGGGCCATGTCTCTCTCTGTGTGTGTGTGTGTGTGTGTGTGTGTGTGTGTGTGTGTGTGTGTGTGTGTGTGTGTGTGTGTGTGTGTGTGTGTGTGTGTGTGTGTGTGTGTGTGTGTGTGTGTGTGTGTGTGTGTGTGTGTGTGTGTGTGTGTGTGTGTGTGTGTGTGTGTGTGCATGGCCCTGTCCAGTAGGAGAGAGAGAAGCACGTGCAGGCTAGGCAGAGAGAAGAGATGTGACCCACGGCACAGCACAGCGCTGTTAACATGTCTGTTTAGATGGGGGAATGTGGAGGAGGGGACAGCCTTGTCTTGTACCCACTCTTACAAGAGGCTGTGAGCCATGTCAACCTTTGCCACATCGTCGAGGAAGTCGCTCAATGAAACACAGAGGGCACTCTGCTCCCACGCACACACACCCTCTCTCTTTCTGCTTCACTCCTCATGTTTTTGACAGTTTATTTTTATGGGTTAGAACACACTTTGGACCCCAGAGTTAATCATTGTTAAAGTCTTTCTTCTTAGAGCTGTCAGAAGTTATGATTTCAGATGAGAAGTGCCTCTTTGAAGCTGATCACCAGAGTTTACAAGAACATCTGTTGTTCATGGGATGATTGCCAGATAACAGACCTCTGGTCTGTCCAATGCAAAACTACATCTTTACCTGGTTGTTATCTGGTGTCTGACTTCTCTTCAACCAGAAAAATTAGGTTACAACCTGACAATTATGTCATTATGACGTTTCATGACCAATCTTTCCTCCTGGATATTGTGGGATAAAGAACAGGAGTAGCAGATTGATTCTGTCGCTCCAAACTACTTGTTCTTATTGTGGACACTTTAGTTTAGCGCCTTTCTGAGGGCACACTAAAATGGTGCCGGAAGAAATGGCAGCAGTTTTACAGGCGCCCAACCAATTGGGTTATTTGTAACTTATTTTGTACATAATGTTTCTGCAACCATATCTTACGGCAAAAAAACAGCTTCTGGATATCAGGACAGCGATCACTCACCTCGGGTTAGACAAAGATTTTTTCTACAACAAGGAGGACGCACAGGACATTCTCCAAACACCCGATAGGGCCGACATCCCTGTTATTTGCAAGAGGAAGCGACGCACGTACAGAGGACAAAGAGCCGGATGCCTCGTCAGGACCCGGAGAAGGCGAGTGGGAAAGCTGCCATTACCGTCAATACTGCTCGCCAACGTGCAATCATTGGACAATAAATTAGACGAGGTACGATCACGAATATCCTACCAACGGGACATCAAAAACTGTAATATCCTATGTTTCACGGAATCGTGGCTGAATGATGACATGGATATTCAGCTAGCGGAATATACGCTGCACCGGCAAGATAGAACAGCACACTCCGGTAAGACGAGGGGGTGCGTTCTGTGTATATTTGTAAACAACAGCTGGTGCACGAAATCTAAGGAAGTCTCTAGGTTCTGCTCGCCTGAAGTAGAGCATATTGTGATAAATTGCAGGCCACACTACTTGCCTAGAGTTTTCAGCTATACTTTTTGTGGCTGTTTATTTACCACCACAGACAGATGCTGGCGCTAAGACCGCACTCAGTCAGCTGTATAAGGAAATAAGCAAACAGGAAACCACTCACCCAGAGGCGGCGCTCGTAGTGGCCGGAGATTTTAATGCAGGGAAACTTAAATTAGTTCTACCAAATTTCTATCAACATGTTAAATGTGCAACCAGAGGGAAAAAAATTCTAGATCACTTGTACTCCACACACAGAGACGCGTACAAAGCTCTCGCTCACCCTCCATTTGGTAAATCCGACCACTACTCTATACTCCTGATTCCTGCTTACAAGCAACAATTAAAGCAGGAAGCACCAGTGACGATGTCTATAAAAAAGTGGTCAGATGAAGCAGATGCTAAACTACAGGACTGTTTTGCTATCACAGACTGGAACGTGTTCCGGGATTCTTCCGATGGCATTGAGGAGTACACCACATCAGTCACTGGCTTTATCAATAAGTGCATCGAGGACATCGTCCCCACAGTGACTGTACGTACATACCTCAACCAGAAGCCATGGATTACAGGCAACATTCGCACTGAGCTAAAGAGTAGAGCTGCTGCTTTCAAAGTGCGGGACTCTAACCCGGAAGCTTACAAGAAATCCTGCTATGCCCTGCGAAGAACCATCAAACAGGCAAAGCGTCGATACAGGGCTAAGATTGAATCATACTACACCGGCTCCGATGCTCGTCTCATGTGGCAGGGCTTGCAAACTATTACAGACTACAAAGGGAAGCACAGCCGCGAGCTGCCCAGTGACACGAGCCTACCAGACGAGCTAAATCACTTCTATGCTCGCTTCGAGGCAAGCAACACCGAGGCATGCATGAGAGCATCAGCTGTTCCGGACGACTGTGTGATCACGCTCTCCGTAGCCGACGTGAGTAAGACCTTTAAACAGGTCAACATACACAAGGCTGCGGGGCCAGACGGATTACCAGGACGTGTGCTCCGGGCATGCGCTGACCAACTGGCAGGTGTCTTCACTGACATTTTCAACATGTCCCTGATTGATTCTGTAATACCAACATGTTTCAAGCAGACCACCGTAGTCCCTGTGCCCAATAACACAAAGGCAACCTGCCTAAATGACTACAGACCCATAGCACTCACGTCCATAGCCATGAAGTGCTTTGAAAGGTTGTCATGGCTCACATCAACACCATTATCCCAGAAACCCTAGACCCACTCCAATTTGCATACTGCCCCAACAGATCCACAGATGATGCAATCTCTATTGCACTCCACACTGTCCTTTCACACCTGGACAAAAGGAACACTTATGTGAGAATGATATTCATTGACTACAGCTCAGTGTTCAACACCATAGTACCCTCAAAGCTCATCACGAAGCTAAGGATCCTGGGACTAAACACCTCCCTCTGCAACTGGATCCTGGACTTCCTGACGGGCCGCCCCCAGGTGGTGAGGGTAGGTAGCAACACATCTGCCACGCTGATCCTAAACACTGGAGCTCCCCAGGGGTGCGTGCTCTGTTCCCTCCTGTACTGCCTGTTCACCCACGACTGCATTGCCAGGCACGACTCCAACACCATCATTAAGTTTGCAGACGACACAACAGTGTTAGGCCTAATCACCACCAACGACGAAACAGCCTATAGGGAGGAGGTCAGAGACCTGACCATGTGGTGCCAAAATAACAACTGATCCCTCAACGTAAACAAGACTAAGGAGATGATTGTGGACTACAGGAAAAGGAGGACCGAGCATGCCCCCATTCTCATCGACGGGGCTGTAAGTGGAGCAGGTTGAGAGCTTCAAGTTTCTTGGTGTCCACATCAACAACAAACTAGAATGGTCCAAACACACCAAGACAGTCGTGAAGAGGGCATGACAATGCCTATTCCCCCTCAGGAAAGATTGGGCATGGGTCCTCAGACCCTCAGAAGGTTCTACAGCTGAAACATCAAGAGCATCCTGACTGGATACATCACTGCCTGGTACGGCAATTGCTCGGCCTCTGACCGCAAGGCACTACAGAGGGTAGTGCGTACGGCCCAGTGCATTACTGGGGCTAAACTGCCTGCCATCCAGGACCTCTACACCAGGCAGTGTCAGAGGAAGGACCTAAAAATTGTCAAAGACCCCAGCCACCCCAGTCATAGACTGTTCTCTCTACTACCGCATGGCAAGCGGTACCGGAGTGCCAAGTCTAGGACAAAAAGGCTTCTCAACAGTTTTTACCCCAAGCCATAAGACTCCTGAACAGGTAATTAAATGGCTACCCGGACTATTTGCATTGTGTGCCCCCCCTAACTCCTCTTTTACGCTGATGCTATTCTATGTTTATCGTATATGCATAGTCACTTTAACTATACATTCATGTACATACTACCTCAATTGGGCCGACCAACCAGTGCTCCCGCACATTGGCTAACCGGGCTATCTGCATTGTGTCCCGCCACCCACCACTCGCCAACCCCTCTTTTACGCTATTGCTACTCTCTGTTCATCATATATGCATAGTCACTTTAACCATATCTACATACTACCTCAATCAGCCTGACTAACCGGTGTCTGTATGTAGCCTCGCTACTTTTATAGCCTTGCTACTGTATATAGCCTGTCTTTTTACGGTTGTTTTATTTCTTTACTTACCTATTGTTCACCTCATACCTTTTTTGCACTATTGGTTAGAGCCTGTAAGTAAGCATTTCACTGTAAGGTCTAAACCTGTTGTATTTGGCGCACGTGACAAATAAACTTTGATTTGACTTGTTAACTTGTAGCTAGAGGTGGCTCACAACCAGGTAGCTGGAAGAACAGTCACGTTCAGCTTTTAAGATCTCCCGGGTGAGAGATCCACCAAATGAAAGTCTTCTCTGATGTGTCTTTGTCTGAGCGCTTAGCTTATGAAACATGAGAGGAGCGAGCTGCTGTGTAAAGGTTCTGGGGATCAGTGGAGACAGAGAGAGAGGTATACTGGGACTTGTGAGCCTGGGGGGGTGATCGAGCTGTCTCGCTGGATCTGTCTAACTCTCTTTCTGTGAATGCACTGGAGAAAACTGTTTTTTTGAAAGATGCAATATTGATTGGGCTTCACCCAACAGACAGTCAAAATAATCTGACATGCACGAATCCCCTGAAACAATGGACAACCAGTCAGTGTAAACAAACAGACAATATTTCATTCTCCCCCCGCTCTCCTTCCTTCCCTCGCTCTCTCTCATTCTCTCCCTCTTTGTTTCTCTTAGTGTTTCCACCTTCCCATCATATGGAGAGGCTGATTGCAACGCTGCAGTTACCATGGCAGCCAGTAGAACACATTAAGCTTTATAATAAGTCACAGAGAGGAGGAGAGGAGAAAGGGAAGAAAAAGAGGCACTGGAACAATAATCAAGAGCATGAGGAGGAAACTATAAATAGAGAAAGCAGTAATCCCTAGCATCATTTATTAAACAGTAACTTCAGATGGCTGTGTTGGTTTTGTACACATCATTTCCCCTAGCAGCTAGCACAGTATACACACCGTCCCTTCCCATAGTCCCTTGTCAGGCCGTTTTGACAACGAAGGCTGATCCCAGTAATGTAGGATAGCTACTACTGTGTTTGTGACCTCATTCATCTATCCTGGGCTCCACTCTCTTATTTAGATGACACACTCTGCACCTGTATAGGGATGATGACACACACCCAGTCATCTAGGGACACTGAGACTCTGAGATGGTCTAGGGCAGGGTTCCTCAACTGGTGGCCCACGGGCCGAATTTGGCCTCCCGAGTAAACTTTTTTTAATTGTTGGACATAAGACTGTAAAAACACCAGAAAATCAGCGCCAAGTGATCTGAAATCTGTTCCTGAGGAGAGACGGACCAAGGCGCAGCGTGATTGGAGTTCCACATCTTTATTTTAGTGAAACCTTTAAACAAAACCAGATACAAACACAGACCGTGAACAAACGTAGTGCTACATGCACTCACTCAAAAACAATATCCCACAACCCAGGTGGGAACAATGGAGAACTTAAGTATGATCCCCAATTAGAGACGACGATAATCAGCTGGGAACCATACCAAGTACACCAACATAGAAATAGGAAAACTAGAACACCCCCCTAGTCACACCCTGACCTACAACAGTTCCAAAGTATTCCTATGCATAATAGAGAGAGATACAGTACCAGTCAAAAGTTTGGGCACACCTATTCATTCAAGGGTTTTACTTTATATGTACTATTTTCTACATTGTAGAATAATAGTGAAGACATCAAAACTAATAAATAATACATATGGAATCATGTAGTAACCAAAAAAGTGTTAAACAAATTCTTCAAAGTACCCACCCTTTGTCCACAGCTTTGCACTCTTGGCATTCTCTCAACCAGCTTCACCTGGAATGCTTTTCCAACAGTCTTGAAGGAGTTCCCACATATGCTGAGCACTTGTTGGCTGCTTTTCCTTCACTCTGCGGTCCAACTCATCCCAAACCATCTCAATTTGGTTGAGGTCAGGGGATTGTGGAGGCCATGTCATCTGATGCAGCACTCCATCACTCTCCTTCTTGGTCAAATAGCCCTTACACAGCCTGGAGGTGTGTAGGGTCATTGTCCTGTTGACAAACAAATGATAGTCCCACTAAGCACAAACCAGATGGGATATCGCTGCAGAATGCGGTGGTTAACACGACTCAGGATAAGACCCAGATGCAGACACCGGAGGCAGAGAGTTAAAATCAGGATTCAAAGGGCTGTGAGACATAGGTTTAATCCTAGACAGATGAAAAGTGGAATGTATACATAGGGTGCGGGGCAACAGAAGATGAACAACAGAGGGGGAAAGGGCCGATATAACGGGGGGAAAGTTTAGGGGACTCCACCCGGAGGGGCAGATCCGGAGTGGACAGCCATACCTTCTGTCCGAGACGATAGCGGGGAGCAGGGGTCCGGTGGTGGTCCGCCTGTCACCGATACCTGGAGGCGGTCTTGAGAAGAGCAGACCGGGCTCTCTTCCAGGTACGGCGACAGCAGCGGAGAAACATCTGGGCTGAGGGAATGCTGACCTCTTGCTCAGGGAAGAACAGTGGCTGATATCCCATGGAACACTCAAAGGGCGATCGACCAGTGGCCATGCAGGGAAGAGTGTTGCAGGCGTATTCCACCCACACGAGTTGCTGGCTTCAGGTGGTGGGGTTGTTGGAGACGAGGCAACAAAGAGCCGTCTCCAGGTCCTGATTTGCCCGCTCCGACTAGCCGTTAGACTTGGGGTGAAAATCGGAGGACAGGCTGGCCGACGACCCAATGATGGTCCAAAATACCTTCCAGAACCGGGATGAGACCTGAGGATCAGAGACCATGTCCACCGGAAGTCCATGGATCCGGAAGACGTGCTGCAACATAAGCTGGGCCAATTCCTCGGCTGAGGGTAACTTGGGAAGGGGAATGAAATGGACTGCTTTGGAAAACCTATCCACCATCATAAGAATAGTGGTGTTGCCATCTGATGGAGGGAGACCAGTGACGGAGTCCAGGAATATATGGGACCAGGGTTGTGAGGAACAGGGAGTGGTTGAAGGAGGCCAGCCGGCGCTTGCCGTGGAGTCTTATTCTGAGCACACACAGTGCAGGCGGCAACGGGTAACCTCGGATTCTCACGGTAATGTAGATGCCGGGGACTTCCGGGATTCCTCGGCGGCGAAGTGGGATCCTTGGACGAGAGAGTATGACTGGGAACAGACCTCCTCTCCCTCCTACGTTCCCGTAGTCACTAAAAGGATCTGTATGGTCAAGGCGATGAGAGAGTCGAGATCCATGTGCAGCTCCCGAGCTCGTATTTAACCTCCTCCGATAATCCATGAAGAAACGTGTCGAACAGGGATTCCGGGTTCCAGGCACTCTCGAAGGCCAATGTGCGGAAATCGGACACATAGTCTGCCAAACTACAGGAGTCTTGACATAATAGGAGTAGCTTCCGAGCAGCCTCTCTCACGGACAATGGAGAGATGTTCCTCCATGAACAGACTGAAGCACACACTGGATTGTTCCTCTCACACGCCATAGCCCAGGAGAGAGCCCTCCCGGACATCAGCGTTATAAGGTACGCTATCTTCGAGCGGTCCGAGGGAAAAGAAGAGGGCTGCAGCTCAAAGATAAGGGAGCTCCTGGGAGAGAAACGCCCAACAGGTTCCTGAATCTCCAGTGTAGCGCTCCGGAGGAGGTAAGCGGGGTACTTGGGAAGCTGGGGTGGGCTGGGGAGACGCGCTGCTGACAGCGGGGTTACTGAGAGGCTGGGAGGTTACTGTTGTGGCTGACTGCCTAATAGACAATCCATGGTATTGCTCCCGCAATGTATTGCGTTCTGCCAAGGTCTGGAATCCTTCCATAAGATTTTGAAGTAACTCCTTGTGTCTTCCAATGGTGGCTCCACTGAAGGAGACCGTGTTGCGGCGCTGGTCCGAGTCTGCTGGGTCAGTCATCGCCAGCTCTTACTAACACGACACAGGATAAGACCCAGATGCAGACAGTTAGAAACTGAGATGTTTCTTACAAAACAGGGGGCAGGAAAATGGCAGGTCAAGGGAAGGCAGATGTCAATTATCCAAGGCAGCGTCAATCAGGGACAGAACGGCAGGCAGGCTCAGGGTCAGGGCAGGCAGAATGGTCAGAACCTGGAAGTCTAGAAAACAGAAACTAGAGATACGGGAAAACACGTTGGTAAGACTTGGCAAGACAAGACGAACTGGCAACAGACCAACAGAAAACACAGTTATAAGTACACAGGATAATGGGGGAAAATGGGAGACACCTGGAGGGGGGGTGGAGACAAGCACAAAACAGGTGAAACAGATCAGGGTGTGACAGTGTTGCCATGCTGGTTAAGTGTGCCTTGAATTCTAAATATATCACTGACAGTGTCACCAGCAAAGCACCCCCACACCATCACACCTCCTCCTCCATGCTTCACGGTGGGAACCACACATGCGGAGACCATCCGTTCACCTACTCTGCATCTCACAAAGACACAACATTTGAACCAAAAATATCACATTTGGACTCATCAGACCAAAGGTCAGATTTCCACTGGTCTAATGTCCATTGCTCGTGTTACTTGGCCCAAGCAAGTCTCTTCTTCTTATTGGTGTACTTTAGTAGTGGTTTCTTTGCAGAAATTCGACCATGAAGGCCTGATTCACGCAGTCTCCTCTGAACAGCTGATGTTGAGATGTATCTGTTACTTGAACTCTGTGAAGCATTTATTTGGATTGCAATTTCTGAGGCTGGTAGCTCTAATGAACTTATCCTCTGCAGCAGAGGTAACTCTGGGTCTTCCTTTTCTGTGGCAGTCCTCATGAGAGCCAGTTTCATCATAGCACTTGATGGTTTTTGTGACTGCACTTGAAGAAACTTTCAAAGTTCTTGAAATTGTCCGCATTGACTGACCTTCATGTCTTAAAGTAATGATGGACTGTCATTTTCTCTTTGCTTATTTGAGCTGTTCTTGCCATAATAAGGACTTGGTATTTTACCAAATAGGGCTATCTTCTGTATACCACCCCTACTACCTTCATGCTCAAACACATTAAGAAGGAAATATATTCCACAAATGAACTTTTAACAAGGCACACCTGTTAATTGAAATGCATTCCAGGTGACTACCTCATGAAGGTGGTTGAGAGCATGCCAAGAGTGTGCAATTCTGTCATCAAGGAAAAGGGTGGCTACTTTGAAAAATCTAAAATCTAAAATATATTTTGATTTGTTTAACACTTTTTTGGTTACTACATGATTCCATATGTTACTTCATAGTTTTGATGTCTTCACTATTATTCTACAATGTAGAAAATAGTAAAATTACAGAAAAACCCTTGAATGAGTAGGTGTGTCCAAACTTTTGACTGGTACTGTATGTGATGTAAGCAACTATATACAATGTAAGCAAGGTTTGAAATGATTATGTTTTAATCAAATATTAAATCTGTTTGGGCTTCTTGCGGTCAATTTGCAGGATACAAATTATTTTTAATTATGCTTTGTGCCTTGGTGGTAATAAAGAGAGTTTGAGAGACAAGAAGAATGACTAAAGCACAAAACAGGGGGAAAGTAAAAGGGTGAGTACTGAATGACTGATAAAAAACTGATAGAAAAAATACAGAAAAGAAGTGAGGTAAGAAACTGAAAATTGTATTTTACTGAGGTGAGATGCTGAAAATACCTCCTGTCTCCACACCTCTACGTGGAGGTGAGGTTTCCCCCCTCATCTCATTTACACGTCGCTCTGGTGTTGGGTTTAGAGCTAGGTCTCTGCTAAGATCGTGACCTTACCAGCACTACTCTCTCTCTCTCTATCGCTCTCTTTCTTTCTCTATCTATCTCTCCCTCTCTGTCTCTTTCATTCTTGGATTGAAGCAGAGTTACCAGGCCCTGTAGAACTTGTATGCATGGGACACTGTCTGGCTGGCTGTCTGTCTGTCTGACTGGCTGGCTTAGTGACTGACTGGCTGTCTGACTATATGCATGAGGCTGGCTGGCTGACTGTATGCATAGGACACACTCTGACTGACTGACTAGAAGCTTCCCAGGCCACAGCTCTATATCTCTGTCCATGGTGCTGAAAAGACCCTCTGCTGGAAAGAGCACTGACCTCCCACATACAAGGCCCTTGCATTTGCATTTAAAACGGTACACTGACTCTCATCCAGAGCCTTTTACATTCAGTCACTAAGGTCCCATATTGAATAGGTAATCTTTCAGTCTCTATCTTGGATCAGAAATGCATGAAATCCAAAGCTCTCAGTTCATTTTAGATTCTATTTTGTGACTCAGAATGACTTGTGACTGAGAGTGTCTCAATGAATGGTGTTAAGCTCAGGAGATCTGATGATAGATCCTGTATGATTTTTCTCCAGGATATTAACCAGGTAAAAAAAGAAAGCGCATGAATGACAGGGTCATTAAAGCAAGTAGAAAGTGTGTACAAGGAACCATTTTAGCTGTGTGGTAATTTTACAGAGCTGTTGGATAGCGATCATGTTTCAAAATAAATATTTTGAACTTGATTATAGAGGGAAATGGAGTTAGTTAAAGTCCCTGTGAGTATTTTTCACAATTTATGATTTATTCCTTTAATTCTAGTGTTAGTGTATCCTGGTCTTTGAAGACATTCCCAGTCAGACGCCTATTCAACTCTCTATGCTTTAATAACAGTGTTGTAAACAACCCTTGACCTACTCGTCATTCGATCGAGGGCTTTTATATTACCTGGCATTAGTATTGTGTCTAATACACAGTACACACCACAGAGGTTGTCTGATGAAACAAGCCAATGTATTCTATAGGTCACCATTTTATACAGAATGATCCCTCCCTACCAAGACCTAGTTGGGTCATTATCCTAAGCCTCCACTGCAGATGTTGTGCATTAGTCAGGTTTGGTTCAAAAGTGATTCATGGTTAGAATAGGTTAGGGGAAAAAATGATATTCCTGATTTATACAGTAACATAAGATATTATTTTTCAACTGTCATTGATTGCCCTAGATTGTGGTCTGACACACATCTGAAGCAGCCATCTCTGGCTAAGACAAACATCTCTGCAGAGCAGACCTATTTCCTGTCTGTCTGCCAGCCAGCTCTGGATAACACAAACATCTCTGGAGAGCAGTAGACCTGTTTGAAGTCTGCCAGCCAGCCAGCCAGCTCTGGATAACACAAACATCTCTGGAGAGCAGTAGACCTGTTTGAAGTCTGCCAGCCAGCCAGCCAGCTCTGGATAACACAAACATCTCTGGAGAGCAGTAGACCTGTTTGGAGTCTGCCAGCCAGCCAGCTCTGGATAACACAAACATCTCTGGAGAGCAGTAGACCTGTTTGGAGTCTGCCAGCCAGCCAGCCAGCTCTGGATAACACAAACATCTCTGGAGAGCAGTAGACCTGTTTGGAGTCTGTATTCCTGTCTGTCTTTCTGTCTCTGTCTGTCTGTCAGCCTTCCCCAGTGCATGATGGTCCTGCTTGGCCCTCCTCTCAGTCCTGTTGTCTCCTGCCTGCCTGCCTGTAATGTGGTCAGCAGGCAGACTGAGATAGGCCTCTCCTGTAATGTGTCTTATGTGTTCAGCAGGCAGACAGAGACAGGCCTCTCCTGTAATCAACACAGCCATGAAGGCAGCTGTAGACCTGTCAATGCTAATTGCAGCTTGTCTTCCCTCCTTCTGGAGGCTCAAAGGGCCACACAAAGAGCAGCTCTAACGGAGGCCTGAGAGGGGAAGAGGAAGAAACTGTCCTGCCTCCCTGGACATCTACACACACTCGTAACATGCTGGAGACAGAGGACAGAGCTTAACACACACACACCATACAGACACACATTCACATCGACCCCCTACTGTTTCTCTGTAGTGGGTGCCAATTGAAAAGCCTGGGAATGTGATGTGTTGTTGTAGTACCCTACTGAAGTGCCTGGGGTGAGTTATCTAGTATCCTATTGAATGTAAAGCTATTTCAGTTGGAGAAAAACTCAATATGAAACTAATTATTGTTATTTTTGTTATGAAATAGGCCGGGGTCGAGTACAAGAGGGAGAGATTCTACATGAGATAATGGCCGTCATTGTAAATAAGAATTTGTTCTTAACTGACTAGCCTAGTTAAATAAAGGTTAAATAAAATAGTGTATGGAGACAAGGACAGGATGAGTGGGAGTGATCTACAAGTGGAGGAGCAGGGAGAGAGGGAAAGATAGAAGGCAAGCAGTGTGAAGTGAGAGCGATAACAACTGTTGACAAAGGGCCGTCTTGTGCATGCACACATCTCCTTACCCACGTCAGAACAATCATAACTGCTGTGTCATTATGTTGACATGGTATGAGTACTTACCAATCCTCCCACCCTATGGCAGTGTTTACCTGACACCAGTCAACATGTGACTGGTGAAATGGAAGAGGTGTGTGTGTGTGTGTGTGTGTGTGTGTGTGTGTGTGTGTGTGTGTGTGTGTGTGTGTGTGTGTGTGTGTGTGTGTGTGTGTGTGTGTGTGTGTGTGTGTGTGTGTGTGTGTGTGTGTGTGTGGCCCCTCAATATGGTTGTTGAGACAGAGACTGGGATTCTACTAAAGACAGTGGGTTATTTCAAGAGAACTGAATACTGACGGAGACATAGAGGGGGAGATAGAAGAGGGAATGGGTCGTTTGGACTCATGTTTGCTTACCAGAGGTGTTTTTTTCATCCGTTGCCATAGAAACAGCAGCTCGATGTGTGCATTTGTGTGTGCATATATTTGTTAGAAATGTGTGTAGAAATGCATGTGCACATTGTTCTGTTTTTTTCGTGTATGTGTGTCAGGGTTGGGCTCAATTCAGAATTTAATTTAGAATGCCTCATAAATTCAATTCTTGAATTTTAATTTAATTTTGTAGTAGAAAACAGGATACAACATTTGGATGAAAGGAAATTGAATTCAGTGAAATTCAATGAAATTAAAATGCCTCTATTCTATATTAGGTGTTGTCTACAGTCGTGGCCAAAAGTTTTGAGAATGACACAAATATTAATATCCACAAAGTTTGCTGCTTCAGTGTCTTTAGATATTTTTGTCAGATGTTACTATGGAATAC
Organism: Salvelinus alpinus; assembly: GCF_045679555.1. NCBI lineage: Eukaryota > Metazoa > Chordata > Actinopteri > Salmoniformes > Salmonidae > Salvelinus > Salvelinus alpinus. The sequence goes on from NC_092111.1 coordinate 19,683,669, forward strand.
TGAAGTATAATTACAAGCATTTCATACGTGTCAAAGGCTTTTATTGACAATTGCATGAAGTTGATGCAAAGAGTCAATATTTGCAGTGTTGACCCTTCTTTTTCAAGACCTCTGCAATCCACCCTGGCATGCTGTCAATTAACTTCTGGGCCACATCCTGACTGATGGCAGCCCATTCTTGCATAATCAATGCTTGGAGTTTGTCAGAATTTGTGGGTTTTTGTTTGTCCACCCTCCTCTTGAGGATTGACCACAAGTTCTCAATGGGATTAAGGTCTGGGGAGTTTCCTGGCCATGGACCGAAAATATCAATGTTATGTTCCCCGAGCCACTTAGTTATCACGTTTGCCTTATGGCAAGGTGCTCCATCATGATGGAAAAAGGCATTGTTCATCACCAAACTGTTCCTGGATGGTTGGGAGAAGTTGCTCTTGGAGGATGTGTTGGTACCATTCTTTATTCATGCCTGTGTTCTTAGGCAAAATTGTGAGTGAGCCCACTCCCATGGCTGAGAAGCAACCCCACACATGAATGGTCTCAGGATGCTTTACTGTTGGCATGACACAGGACTGATGGTAGCGCTCACGTTGTCTTCTCCGGACGAGCTATTTTCCACACGCCCCCAAAAATCGGAAAGGGGATTCATCAGAGAAAATGACTTTACCCCAGTCCTCAGCAGTCCAATCCCTGTACCTTTTGCAGAATATCAGTCTGTCCCTGATGTTTTTCCTGGAGACAAGTGGCTTCTTTGCTGCCCTTCTGGACACCAGGCCATCCTCCAAAAGTCTTCGCCTCACTGTGCGTGCAGATGCACTCACACCTGCCTGCTGCCATTCCTGAGCAAGCTCTGTACTGGTGGTGCCCCGATCCCGCAGCTGAATCAACTTTAGGAGACGGTCCTGGCGCTTGATGGACTTTCTTGGGCGCCCTGAAGCCTTCTTCCCAATAATTGAACCGCTCTCCTTGAAGTTCTTGATGATCCGATAAATGGTTGATTTAGGTGCAATCTTACTGGCAGCAATATCCTTGCCTGTGAAGCCCTTTTTGTGCAAAGCAATGAGGACGGCACGTGTTTCCTTGCAGGTAACCATGGTTGACAGAGGAAGAACAATGATTCCAAGCACCACCATCCTTTTGAAGCTTCCAGTCTGTTATTTGAACTCAATCAGCATGACAGAGTGATCTCCAGCCTGGTCCTCGTCAACAATCACACCTGTGTTAACAAGAGAATCACTGACATGATGTCAGCTGGTCTTTTTGTGGCAGGGCTGAAATGCAGTGGAAATGTTTTTGGGGGATTCAGTTCATTTGCATGGCAAAGCGGGACTTTGCAATTAATTGCAATTCATCTGATCACTCTTCATAACATTCTGGAGTATATGCAAATTGCCATCATACAAACTGAGACAGCAGACTTTGTGAAAATTAATATTTGTGTCATTCTCAAAACTTTTGGTCACGACTGTATACAAATATATACACCCAGTGGCCAGTTTATTAGGTATACCCGTCTAGTACCGGGTCAGACCCCACTTTGCCTCCAGAACAGCCTGAATTCTCTGGGAATGTAAAGGTTGCTCAATTGGTATCAAAGGACATAACATTCCCCACACCGTTACACCACCGCCACCAGCCTGTACCATTGACACCAGGCAGGATGGGGCCATGGGCTCATGCTGCTTACGCCAAATCCTGACTCTGCCATCAGCATGACGTAACAAGAACCGGGATTCGTCAGACCAGGGGATGTTTTTCTACTCCTTATTGTCCAGTGTTGGTGATCGCGTTCCCACTGGAGCCGATTCTTCTTGTTTTTAGCTGATAGGAGTGGAACACGGTGTGGTCGTCTGCTGCCATAGCCCATCCGTGACAAGGACCGACGCGTTCCGAGATGCCGTTCTGCAACCCACTGTTGTACTGCACCGTTATTTGCATATTTGTGGCCCACCTGTTAGCTTCACGATTCTTTGCCATTCTCCTTTGATCTCTCATCAAGCAGCTGTTTTCATCCACAGGACTGCTGCTGACTGGAAGTTCTTGTTTGTCACACCATTCTCGATAAACCCTAGAGGCTTTTTAGAGGTTTTTTAGATACTGGAACCGGCGCACCTGGCACCAACGATCATACCATGCTCAAAGTCGCTTAGGTCACTTGTTTTGCCCATTCTAACGTTCAGTCAAACATTAACTGAATGACTCGATGCCTGTCTGCCTGCTTTATATAGCGTGAAATGCATCGCTGAAAAGAGCGATCCTTTTCCGTGAACGGGGTGATGTACCTAATAAATCTTGTACATAAAACATCAAACAGGTTGTTATATACATGAACATACAATATTGTTGAATCAATTGATTTTCAGGTCAAACTGTTAAAATGAATGATCAAGGAAAACAAAAGCTGTATGCGAATATTCTAAGTAATTATATTTCATGAATCACTTACATGTTGTTCAATATGGGGAAATACTAAATTTCCCATTAGTTTAACCTTGAAGTTTACCCTGAGGCCTTCAAAAAGAAGCCAAACAAATGAAATGGTTGTTGGAAATATAATTGGTTATTCTAAGGTTAAAAGAGAGTGTGTGTGTGTGTGTGTGTGTGTGTGTGTGTGTGTGTGTGTGTGTGTGTGTGTGTGTGTGTGTGTGTGTGTGTGTGTGTGTGTGTGTGTGTGTGTATATTTAGTATCTGGAAGTGTGACCTGTCAGACCTGTTAACTGAGAGTCAGCAAGCAAATTCAGAGAGTGAGTGTTTTTAATAAATAAAATACAATGAACATGAAACACAAACAACACACCAACATGAAAACAGAGTCAATAACACCGGAGGTTAGAACCAAGGGGAGTGACAGATATAGGGAAGATAATCAAGCAGGTGATGGAGTCCAGGTGAGTGTCATGAGGCACTGGTGCGTGAGACGATGATGACAGGTGTGTGGGATAATCAGCAGCCTGATGACCTAGAAGCCGGAGAGGGAGTATATGTGGCAGAGTGTAATTTATTTTAATTGCACTGAATTAAATAATTCATCCTGCCACTCATATTCAAATTCTGCATCCTGCAGGGTGTGGCCAATTTAATTTGAATTTCAACTCATGAGTTGAATGGGAGTCAATTCCAAAATTCTGAATTGAGCCCAACCCAGGTGTGTCTGTGTGCATGCCCATAAGAGTGTGAGACATGGGATGTAATTCTACCTGTCATTTGTGTAGCCCAGAGCATGCAAAATAGACTCCCCAACTACAGCAGCACCACGAGAAAAGACAGACACACATACACACAGGCAGCCAGTATGTGTCCAGCCATGCTCCAGATGAAACTAGCAAATGGACCAGGGCCATCTGAACTGCATGATGTCTGATGAAAACAGCCCTGTGCTATCTGAGGTGGAACATTACAAAGTAATTGGCCTATGAGATTTTATCTGTTTTTATTTGTTGACACAAATAGAAATAAATACTTTAGCTGTGCAAAAAACAAGTGAGAAATCTGTTGTCACGATATTACAAGGACTCCCTCCAGTGGACAAAAACGGCACTAGAAAATAGTTGATCCTGACCATGTGATCTGAGCAGTAGAACTTTTGGGTGTGAATATGTAATTGATTTACTGTCTCTCTCTTCCCCCTCTCCCAGGCAGCAGTTGCAGGGTTCTGCAGTTGCAGTTTTCTGATCCTCGAGATGACGGAAGTGGTAGAGCCCAAGCTGGACTTTGCATCCTCGGGTCGCTCGGGGAGAAGGAACGCCCTACCTGACATCCTGGGTTCACCGGCTGGGGTCAACCCCACTGACCTTCCACTCAAACTGGCCGAGCTCAACCTCACAGGTGGGTTAGCTTAGCCTGACAGCCTGACAGCCTGACTCAAATCCATGATGCTCCACCACACAACCACTGTCTCATGGCCAGGTTCCAGGTTGTCTTCGCAAAGAGCCTTTTAACCCCACGGGTCTTTCCTGGTTAAATAAAGATGAAATGAGGTGAAAAATGCTAACTAACTGCAGTCCTATGTGTCTGTCTCTCTGTGTCTAGATGTTCAGGGAGAAGCCCAGTCTCCCACGGCGGAGGAGGCCCCACCCCCCCCAGAGAGCTCTGAGGGAAATGAGGGATCATAAGGCTGCCTGGTGGGGGTCTAACTAGCCCCAATGTTTACCTCTTGTGAGGCTGATCAGATAACTGTAGAAGAGGAATGGAGGGGTAGGACGATACAGAAGGACCCATGAAGGAGTGGTGGGCCTGTTTGAACAGCAGCTGAGCTGCAGGCAGGGATGAGCGGAGAAAGGGTGGGTGAGAAGGTTAGAAGGATGGACAGAGAACTGTCTCTATCACACAATCTGAAAAGGCTTAAGAAAAGCGTTGGTGTGTGTGGGTGGACAGATCACCTCTACTCCCACACACACTGCCATGAGAAACAAAGGACATATGCTGATTATATACTGTTGTGCAAAACGGAGAAGTCTCAATTGAAAAAATGTCAAATGTCAAATTTCCTGCTGACGTCTATAACAGGTAGGACGATGGGCGGATCCTAGTGGCCTATAGTGGTTCTGAGCTTTCTGATTGTTCTGGAAGATATAAGGTGATAATGTATTATAATGTACTAGAAATGTTTGAAGAACGAGGGGAGAGTGAGTTAACTGTATAACAAGGGGTAGCTGGCTTCCTCTTTCACACAGACATTTGATGTAAGTATGAATTCAGATCTGAGACTTTAATATGGATGGCAGCGTGGTGTGTACAGCATAAATGGGTTTATAAACGTTGTTAGTGGTATTGATGACAACCAATGGGGCTATAATGCTAATGGGCTGAGATGAAGACGATGACCGATGTGATTGTGACCTGAAGTGTTGATGTGTTTATTTGCAAAGGTTAACTAGAAGCTAAAGCTAATGTTATGAGTAGGAGGACAATCCAATCCCTGTCTTTTAAACATTCCTGACATCAACCTAAAATGGTTTCTCACTGCCAACCATGTACTGTTCAAACACTCCTCTGCTGTTGGTGTATTTCTCTCCCGGATTTATCCCGGTGTAGGCTCAGACTTTTCTGTTTCCATCTACGTGGGCCGGCACCCGTGTCTCACTGGGCCATGGCTCCAGCGGACCTGCACTCACTTGGAGCCGAAGCCAGGCTGCTGGTACTTTTCAGATGGCATTTACATAACAATGGCTCACTGTGAACTTTAACACCTTCTCACAAAGCTGCTGTTTGGATTAGGCAGAGGTTGTTGATTCTTCTGTTCACAAGTCCTCGGTGTCAGCACTAGCTATGGAAATACACGTTTGGCTAGAATAACACAAGGGTGTATACACTCTTGTAACATTGGTGTTATGGTTGAGAAAACAGCATGTGACAACTGCTGTTGTGTTAATCTATTCAGCTCAAGGCTGTCTTTCGTTAAAAGGCTTTCTATTTGCCCAGACTCCTCTGAAAATGTGCCTGGTAACAGTTTACATGGAAACCTGTTTTGTTGTGTTCTATAGCTCTGTGTGAAGTGCTGTTCAACAGTATTTGGGCTATTGACACATACATGTAAACACCTTCTTTTTTTGTTGTTCTAGAAGACGTGCCTACCAGGTGTGTACAGTACAGAGAAATGTCACATTTATAACCAGAACACTACTAAATGCAATGTTACCGATGTATACGCTCAAAGACGAATACCACCCACACCCACAGCAAGGCCTTGGAGATGGAACGCTTGTGCACGTTTCCCAGTGTGGTCGGCATATGCCTGTGGTCTGGGTATGGGAGCAAGCACCAAGCAACACCGCCACCAAAGTGTTGCATCACGTCTGGAGCGTCCTTTCTGCCTCCTTCTGCTCCACTCAGCCACTGACGGACTGGGACCATAAATCAGCCCCAGCATTTGTAACACACAGGCCCTTTTTTTCTCCTGGAGGCCCCAAATAATGGTCATTCTGCGTAAAAAATGACAATTTAGACAAGCCCACTTGGCTAAAGATGGACCATCCGGCATTTTCCAGAACTGCCCTATGGCCAGTCCGTGCCTGCACTACTCTATCTCTTACTCATCAAAACAATAGAGCTAGAAATGCATGATCGCAACTGACTGATGATACAGTATGAATATGAACACTGAGGACCAGATGCACGGTGAACAGCAGACTGATGATACAGTATGAATATGAACACTGAGGACCAGATGCACGGTGAACAGCAGACTGATGATACAGTATGAATATGAACGCTGAGGACCAGATGCACGGTGAACAGCAGACTGATGATACAGTATGAATATGAACACTGAGGACCAGATGCACGGTGAACAGCAGACTGATGATACAGTATGAATATGAACACTGAGGACCAGATGCACGGTGAACAGCAGACTGATGATACAGTATGAATATGAACACTGAGGACCAGATGCACGGTGAACAGCAGACTGATGATACAGTATGAATATGAACGCTGAGGACCAGATGCACGGTGAACAGCAGACTGATGATACAGTATGAATATGAACACTGAGGACCAGATGCACGGTGAACAGCAGACTGATGATACAGTATGAATATGAACACTGAGGACCAGATGCACGGTGAACAGCAGACTGATGATACAGTATGAATATGAACACTGAGGACCAGATGCACGGTGAACAGCAGACTGATGATACAGTATGAATATGAACGCTGAGGACCAGATGCACAGTGAACAGCAGACTGATGATACAGTATGAATATGAACACTGAGGACCAGATGCACGGTGAACAGCAGACTGATGATACAGTATGAATATGAACACTGAGGACCAGATGCACGGTGAACAGAAGGACCGACATATACAGTACTTAGTAATGCCAATATATATACTGTTTAACACAGTACATAATACCAGTTATTACACTGCTGTTGTATATATTGTGCTATTACACATGGAAGAGTTTATTTACTATATGTACATATTCGTATAGTGAATAAACATTCGCTATACAACACAAGAGAATGAACATTCTGTATTATCAATCGTCTTTCTATGAAATGTTTGGGCTGTGGGTATCTATGTAGGGTTTTGTCTCAAACGCAAGCAGCTGAGGCTCTAATTTGTAATGCACTGCACTGATTACTGGAATCGTTCATGTAATAACTCAAGGTAAATGTTTATTCTATGGGGAGTGAAAATCAGAGGTGTGTCTCGTAGTGTCATCTGTTCTCAGTGGTGGTATGTGCAGTACATTTTCGTTAGCATAATTCCACATGTCGATTCTGTCAGGTGGGTAGGCAACATGCCATAATAAATCCACAAAGCTTCACATAGATTATTGGTGTTGGGTGTTTTCTTCGACGCCCGCGGTGGTTCTACAACTTCAGTCTTGGAATACTTCAGTCCTGCTGCAAACCCAGGAGTAACATTCTGTTGAGCATATTGTAAAGTATATTGGATCACCTAGATACCTAGTTGGAAAATGTAATTATTTTAGTAAAACACCCACTGGACCAAACTGGTTCCAAAAACATGTCAGTGATGCTGTCAGTGATGCTGTGTGGTGGTGTAATGTAAAATAGGACTGTATGTCCAACAGGGGGAGCCATTTCCTCACTAACCGTCCAGACTTCAGTATGTCGGCTTGATGTGAGAGTCTCTGTTATGTCTGGGGCACAAAGAGACATTGTCTGGAAGAAGAGGCGTAACCAGATCGAACACAAATATTTTCTGTCTTAACTCATTGACTGTCAAAGACCTAGAGCATGTTAGACTACTACTGCACATGCATGGTTCGCCCCCAATCCATCAAATATAATTTTCATCACAACCAATGAAAATGGTCGGATACTGAGTGTTGAGTTTCTGACACACCCTGTGTTGTCCTGATGATTGCTCTAGTCTAGAAAGTGATTATGTTCTGCTAGGATCTAACACTATTTTCTGTCTGTCTGTCTGACTGCCTTCTTGCATGTCTGTCTGTCTGTCTGTCTGTCTCTGTCTGTCTGTCTGTCTGTCTGTCTGTCTGTCTGTCTGTCTGTTTTGATTACATCAGCCAACACAGACACAGCAATGAACACAGACACAACCATACAAAATATAGACAACAATAAAAACATCACCCATCTATCACCTATAATAACAGCTAGTGCCAAGCTAGGTCCTCCTCCTCCTCTCTCTGCCACACCACCTAAGTCCCTCGCCTGTGCCGTTGCCATGTAACTTGTTGCTAGGTAACTAGGGTGAAGCCTTGCCCCAGTGTCTTGTATTGATCCTCCCAAGCCAAAGGGACACATTCATATTTGAGGAGCTGCCTGTGTCTTTCTGCAGTAAAGAGTGGAGCAGAGCATTGTCCCATTTTTAACTCCGGGGATATCCATGTTGTGTGTGCGGGCAAAATAAGCAGCCTGGGATGGAGACTATCAGTACCAAGACTGAGGGAGGAAGGGAAGGAATGGGCATGATAGATACACTGTGTAGAGGAGAGATGTAATGATCATGTAAGTGTACTATTACTAGGGCACTGACACTTCTCCAAATAAGAGTTGATCAGATATCAGATGTCCAAGAATCTATGACTACACCAGGGCTAACAGGAAACTACTACATCGTAGAAAATGTCAGCTAGTCTACACGCAACGAAGAGGGAAGAGAAGGCACTCTGTCTACATTAAGTTGCAGTAATGGAACTAATAGATGTGATTAAAACCATAAACAAATACACAGACAGATTGAGGAAATTGACTAGTAGATTTTCTGAAATGCATTGTGGTTCAATTACTATCAGATGTAGTAATGTTACTAACAGATTTTAGTCAATATTTCCAATACTATTTGATATAAACTCAATGGTTTACCCCTCCCTCCCTCCCATCCCTCCCTCCCTCCCATCCCTAACTCCATGGTGTAGAACCAGGATTGCTGCATCACCACTCTGCATTATCAGGGCATGTCTGATAAGATTGTATGAGATGATGATCTAGAATTCAGACAGACAGAGGGGGTAAGAGAGATGGCGACGGAGAGAGACACAGACAGACAGGCAGAGTGAGAGAGTGAGAGAAAGAAAGAGATCTAGAACAGTTGATCAGGCTGGCACTGGGGCCATGGAGACGAGGAGAAGGTCAGAGAGTGTGTGTATGCCAGCCTGTTCAGAGCAAAGTAGAGTGGAGCAGCCTTATCACGTGTAGCTCAACGTGCCATCCAAACCCAGCACAGCCTCGGGAGGAAGAAGAAAAAGAGAGGGAGGAGAGAGAGAGAGTGAGGGAGGACAGAGAGGGGGGGGGGGGGGGAGAGAGAGAGTGAGGGAACATAGAGAGGATAGAGAAGGTAAATGGGAAGCAGCAGGAGACAGAGAGAGGGAGAGAGAGAGAGAGAGAGAGAGAGAGAGAGAGAGAGAGAGAGAGAGAGAGAGAGAGAGAGAGAGAGAGAGAGAGAGAGAGAGGGGTTTCTTTGTGGTTACATTTTGTGAATTTGATGTGAATAGTCCAGTAGCCGGACTATTCACAGTTGATACTAGAGACACAGGCAATTGATCACTTCATGCACCAGAACACGAGTGGATGGGTTGTCCATGTAACCTCCCATAGAGTCCACCTATTAACTGACAGCCATATTTATTGGTCAGACTTGTGTTCGGTGCCCTTTTCAAAACAAATTAGAGACTGTTGCTCACTCCTCAGCCAATCCTGTGCTTGGGTGAGCGTCACCAAAACATAGTTCTGAAAGATGGCTGATGCGTAGGCCCTAATCCTCTCATACAAGTGTCTGGAAGATTCCAACTGGGAAGATAATAGCCACTAAAAACAAGGTTGTTGTTAGGGATGTGTTTTCTTGTTACCTGAAAAGGAGGCTCAGCAGGGGAAGGTATTCTTATCAAAAAGGCATTCATGAAATATCTGCAGGTTTGATTATTTTCGCTCCCCTCTCTTCCTCCTTCTCCCCGTCCTCATCCACCCGTCCTCCCCTCTTTCTCCTCCTCTTCTCCACCAGAGCCATGCTTGAAAGTGACTTCATCCTTTGTCCAGAGACAAATCACAAGGCTGTGAACACGGCCCGCATCCACACACACATACACACACACACAAACACACAGAACCGAGGAGGCAGACAAATGACATCATTCCTCCGCTGATGGGGCGGAGACTGGCAGCGTCAGCTTGGCATCACACTGGGGTGGCATTTCTCTGTGTGTGTGTGTGTGTGTGTGTGTGTGTGTGTGTGTGTGTGTGTGTGTGTGTGTGTGTGTGTGTGTGTGTGTGTGTGTGTGTGTGTGTGTGTGTGTGTGTGTGTGTGTGTGTGTGTGTGTGTGTTTGGGATTGCGTGTGAGTGCGTGTGTGTGTCGCTCTCACCACATAAGCTTTGTGTCAGACAGCCTCAGCTTGGCATCACTCTCACACAGCAATACAAAATACAGGTCATATTGGAGAAACGTAAGCCTATGAAGCAGGGGGGAAGTAAGCAGTCATGCTCGAGAGACTATTTTCACATGGCCTCAAATCATTATTTGCTAAAATATTTAACATGCCTTATGCGTGAGACGCCTAAGAATAATGTCTGGCACAAATCTTAGTAAAAACATTGGCAATTGTCTCTGACATGATTGAAATGAACGGTCTGCCAATAACAACATCTTGATCCATGTTACATCGATACATTCAATTATTAAATCAAATCAAATTGTATTTGTCACAATCGCCGAATACAACAGGTGTAGACCTTACAGTGAAATGCTTACTTACAAGCCCTTAACCAACAATTCAGTTTTAAGAAAAAAACTTGAAAAAGTAAGAGATAAGGATAACAAATAATTAAAGAGCAGCAGTAAAATAACAATAGTGGGGGTATATACAGAGTCAATGTGGAGGCTATATACAGAGTCAATGTGGAGCGTATATACAGAGTCAATGTGGAGGCTATATACAGAGTCAATGTGGAGGCTATATACAGAGTCAATGTGGAGGCTATATACAGAGTCAATGTGGAGGCTATATACAGAGTCAATGTGGAGGCTATATACAGAGTCAATGTGGAGGCTATATACAGACTCAATGTGGAGGCTATATACAGAGTCAATGTGCGGGGGCACCGGTGTCGAGGTAATTGAGGTAATATGTAGGTAGAGTTATTAAAGTGACTATGCATAGATAATAACAGAGAGTAGCAGCAGCGCAGCAGCGCAGAAGGGGGATGGTGGGGGGGGCAGTGCAAATAGTCTGGGTAGCCATTTGATTAGATGTTCAGGAGTCTTATGGCTTGGGGGTAGAAGCTGTTTAAAAGCCTCTTGGACCTAGACTTGGCGCTCCGGTACCGCTTGCTCCGATACCGCTTGCTCCAGTACCGCTCCAGTACCTCTTATCTTAGATTATTGAGACTGACAGTGTCCTGCTACTCTATACCACTTAGCCTGCTCTAGAGGGGATAAACACCTGCTGCCATGGTGATTATGCCCTTCCATTGTGACTGTCCTGCTGGTCTACATGGTGACCATTTGTAGCTCTAGAATATTGATTGACTCCATTCATGCTTTGTGCAACATTAACAGCTGTCCCCCATTTGGGAATTGAAATGAATGACCCAGAGCACAATGGTTCCTTCCCTATGTAAACACAGTTCCTCCCTGCTGCCACCAGACCTTCATTCAATGACTCATGTAAATGAGAAAGAGTAGGGAGGAGGGAGGTAGAGTTCCTGCCAGTCTTTCGGGGTGGGGAGAGACTGCTCGGCCTAATAAAATCATGAGCTAATCAACCACAGGGGACAGGTGGGGTACAAATGTGTTCCTAAAGCCCTGCAATCACTGTGTTTGTCTCTTCCTTTGGGTTGTAACAGTTCAGAGACATTCCTTTCAGAGAATGTACCTGCTATTAAATGCAGATTCTATTCCGGACCACTAAAGAGACCTGTCATGTTGTGATTGAGCTGAATTTAGTGCCACCCAAAAGCCCTGGTGATGTGGTCAGATTAGAGCCCACAATGCCAGAAGTTAACATGGCATCTGGACCTCGCCATGCCAGAAGTTCAAAATGGCAGCTGACTTGTCTCTTACTGTAATATTAAAGTGGATGTTGGTGTAATAATGTCAGGATCAGAGTAAAACGTCCAGATTGGAATTACGATTTCAACCACTCAATGTTGGTAGCTAAACAAATGGACATTGTATTTTTATCTCTACAACCCTGTGTAAAACTGATTAAACTGATACCACCAAACTATTGCTTTATCAGACACTGATATAAGCTAAAGTCATTCTGGCTAAAAAAGGCTTAGAGTAATATCCAAAGATAAAAGGGATGTCATAGGATATCATAGTGGCTCTCTGCCATGAGTCTCCATTCACCACTAAATACTTTAGTGGTTGTTAGCCCGTAGCATTACAGCCATCTATCTGTACTTTATATCACCCACTGTACTTTCTTCTGTCAATAACCTTGTTGTTACCACCTCCTTTGCTCCTCCCTCCTCCTCCTTCTCCTTAATTCACCTCTCATTGCTGTCTACCTCCTCCCTCATCATATCTTTACCTCCCTTTGGTTCCCTCCTCTATCCACGTCCCCCCATCTCTGCCCTGACATCCTGGTCCCAGAGGAACGCTGTGATGGTAACGAGCCTTGATTCAGCAACACAACTCCAACTCCACCTCTTCTGCACTATCATTTAGTCAGCCTCTCTCTCCCTCTCTCACCCTGTACCCCTGCCCACCCCTCCATTGAGTCAGCTTCTCTCTCTCCATGGCCCCAGTGCCAGCCTTACAAGTTCCAACTGCTCTCCCTCCCTCCCTCCCCCTCCCTCCCTCTTTTCTTTCTTTCTTTTTCTTCCCTCTACCTTTCTACCCCCCCCCCCACACCACCAATCTCGCTCTTCTGAAAGCTCCCCTGCCTCCAGCTGGCTCCAGGGCTCAGACTGCTCCCAACATGAATCTGAAAACAAGCGTTTCCCAAGTGGGCCAGGCTCTCACTTCACTGATGTATGTTCGGTACCAATGCTGCAGTGTACTGCAGTGTACTAAAATGAATATGTATCCATGTTGTGTGTCATTTGAGCACTTTCCACATTTTTAAATGGTTTTGATTACCTCAGTTAAATGCTAGGCATTTCTAGAGTTGCATTTTTCTACTTTATTGCAAAATGCCAAACATCATCAAAGAGCAAGATGCACAACATAGCTTAATATATCCTGCTACATCTACAATAACAGAGACACAGGTCAGACTGTTATTCAGGTAGGTTGTAAAATGGTGATACTTAAAAGAAGAAGTATAGTCTGTCAAAGCCTTATGCATATCTAGAAATGCTGACGGAGCACAGTAGATATTTCAATGTCTATGTCCAATGCAATTATCATTAATGCTTTGCTTAGTAAATTATTCATAAACTCATTTAAGCGATTAACCTCTGATTAATAGATGTGTTTACTTATTCTTTAAAGTCTAATCTCCTAGAAGGTGGAGGTGGACATAATGCAGAAACACAATGTGGTTTAGGAATAGCCCTCTCAATGGAAACACACTACAGTTGGTTATCACCACCCTACTCCACACAGAGACAATCAATTCTGCCATGTCATAGAAAGAGAGAGAGAGCGTGTCGCATCTATAATATTGAGCTAATGGGACAGAAACACCAGGGTGATGCCCCTGGCTGGCTGTCGCCTGCCCTGAGTCATCAAGAGGTCACACCACTAATCTGGGGCTCTGATAGGGCAGGAGGGTGATGGGCTTGAGGGAAGCTTTGGCCTCATCCTCAATAACCTGAGGGTGACCACAGTCACTCAAAATAATGCCACTATATTTAGTGTTCAAGTCTTGATATTGAGGTGTTTGAGCATGACATGGAGTTACAAGGGCAAAGGGTATACAAAACAGGCCTGGAAATAAATTATAGAGCACATACAGTCTTCACAGGTATTCTGGGCAGCAGTCTTTAATCATGTAACCTACCATAAAAGGATATTCCTTTGTCTTTTATCCAAATACTTTTAGTAAAGGTGTGATGACCTAATTATTATTCTACATTGTATCACAAATCAAAATAAATCTCTCCAAAAGATTTCCTTCCAGATTTGATTGAAAACCATTTTGGGCTGTTCAGTAGAATATTAGAATAACATAAATAAAACAGCAACACTGCAGCAATTTCCATTAAATTTGCATATCGGGTCTAATTTAAGACCAAGTGGTTAGTCATCCTCTACTTTTGTCCAAATGGACAGCACGGGATGTATTTCTGTGTGTTTATATATGCTGTGCAGTGCAGTGGACTCACAAACATAAGCACTGAACACACACACACACACACACACACACACACACACACACACACACACACACACACACACACACACACACACACACACACACACACACACACACACACACACACATACACACACACGGGCACATGGGTGCCTGCAGAGTGAATGGTATAGATAGTGAGGTGGGGGCTGAGAAGCAGCTTGCAGGCTCCCAGGGAGAGAAAGGAGAAGCAGAGAAAGATATTATGTAACACTCATGTTATGTAAGTTATGGTTGTATATCAAATCAAATGTATTTATGAAGCCCTTTTGACATCAGCAGATGTCACAAAGTGCTTATACAGAAACCCAGCCTAAAACCCTAAAAAGCAAGCAATGAGAATGTAGAAGCACGGTGGCCAGGAAAAACTCCCTAGAAAGGAAGAAACCTAGACAGGAACCATGCACTGAGGGGTGGCCAGTCCTCTTCTGGCTGTGCTGGGTGGAGATTATAAGAATACATGGCCATTAAGGCCAGTTTGTTCTTCAAGATGTTCAAAAGTTCACACGGTAGATGACCAGCAGGGTCAAATAATAATCACAGTGGTTGTAGAGGGTACAACAGGTCAGTACCTCAGGAGTAAAAGTCAGTTGGCTTTTCATACCCGAGCATTCAGAGGTTGAGACAGCAGGTGCGGTAGAGAGAGAGAGGGGGGGGGGGGAGAGAGAGGGAGAGAGAGAGAGTCGAAAACAGCAGGTCCAGGACAAGGTAGCACGTCCAGTGCACAGGTCAGGAATCCATAGCCGCAGGGAAAACTGTTGAAACTGGAGCAGCAGCATGACCAGGTGGACTGTGGACAGCTATGAGTCATCAGGCTAGGTAGTCCCGTGGTCCCGTGTGGCTCAGTTGGTAGAGCATGGCGCTTGCAACGCCAGGGTTGTGGGTTCATTCCCCACGGGGGGACCAGGATGAATATGTATGAACTTTCCAATTTGTAAGTCGCTCTGGATAAGAGCGTCAGCTAAATGACTTAAATGTAAATGTAAATGTAGTCCTGAGGCATGGTCCTAGGGCTCAGGTCCTCCGGGAGGGTGGAAGGGAGAGAGAATTAGAGGGCGCATACGTACATTTACACAGGACACCAGATAAGACAGGATAATTACACCAGATATAGCAGACTGACCTTACCCCCCAGACACATACACTATTGCAGCATTGATACTGGAGGCTGAGACGGGGGGGTCGGGGGACAATGTGGCCCCGTCCAATGATACCGCCGCACAGGGCCAACCAGGCAGGATATAACCCCACCTACTTTGCCAAAGCACAGCCCCAAACACCACTAGAGGGATATCAACAGACCATCAATTTACTACCCTGAGACATTGCTGAGGAAAGCCCATGAAGATCTCCTCCACTGCACGAGCTCAAAGCGGGAGAAAAACTGGACAGGAAGATCACGTCAGTGACTCAACCCATTCAAGTGACACACCCCTCCTAGGGACGGCATGGAAGAGCACTAGTAAGCCAGTGACTCAGCCACCGTAATAGGGTCTGAGGCAGAGAATCCCGGTGGAGAGAGGGGAGCCGTCCAGGCAGAGACAGCAAGGGGGGTCCGTCGCTCCAGTGCGTTGCTGTTCACCTTCGCACCCCTGGGCCAGACTATACTCAAGCATAGGACCTACTGAAGAGATAAGTCTTCAGTAAAGACTTAAAGGTTGAGCACGAGTCCACGTCTCTCACATGGATAGGCAGACCATTCCATAAATATTGAGCTCTATAGGAGAAAGTCCTGCCTCCAGCTGTTTGCTTAGAAATTCTAGGGACAATAAGGAGGTCTGTGTCATGTGACTGTAGCGTACGTGTAGGTATTGTGGCAGATGGCAGGGAGAGGTGAGGGGAGTGGTGATTGAAGGGAGATATCTTGCAGCCTTCTGGCGCCACCCCTGAGCCTTATATGGACTTCCTGCCCCAACGAGGCAATCCTGTGAATCATTAAGTCATGGAGTGCTTGGGGATAAAAGAGGAAGCGGGCTGCACAAACAGGAAGAGGACTGAGAGGGAAACGTGTGTTATGCAGAGTGTGAGAAGAGAGCAACTTATCTGTGTGATTACCTGTTGTGATCTGGACTGTCTGATTACCCCCACTGTGTACCGAACCGGTTTGGTTGAGGACCCGAGTTTTAGGATTATCCCTGGAGAACGGAACGGACAATGAGAATGGATTGTGGACTGTGAACTGGTTGCTGAATTCCCCCCTTTCCCACAGTGTGTCACGCCCTGACCTTAGCGAGCCTTTTTATTTCTCTATTTGGTTAGGTCGGGGTGTGATTAGGGTGGGCATTCTAGTTTTTCTATTTCTTTGTTGGCCGGGTATGATTCCCAATCAGAGGCAGCTGTCTATCATTGTCTCTGATTGGTGATCATACTTAGGCAGCCTTTTTTCCACCTTTAGTTTGTGGGATCTTGTTTGTGTGTAGTTGCTTTCTGCACTGCATGTAGCTTAACGTTCGGTTGTAGTTTTTCTTTCTTTTCGTGTTCATCAAAATAAATGATGTACGCTTACCACGCTGCACCTTGGTCTGATTCCTCCATCAATGAACGTGACACAGTGTGTAAATCTTCGTAATACATTCCCCATTTGTATTCTAGTTGTGCTTCGTGTGCATGTTTGGTTATTGAACTTCTTGACGTGGAAACCCCACCCCCTTGTGCATGTTACATGTGGTGGAGAATACAGGCAAAGCAAACCAAGCTCAATAACTAAACAGACAAGGAGCACAATGGAAGCATTGGTGAAACAGCTGGTGGAGGCGAACATAGCGCAGCAGGCTATGCATTGGGAGCTGCTGGAGGAACGGCGTCAGCAGACCACTCTCCTGCGAGCTGAACTCAGCCAGCTGACAGCGCCAGGCCGGCGTGGCTGCAGGTGCAGCAGTCTCTCGTCCCAAACCCAGTAGGTTTATACTGAAGCTGACAGAGGCTGACGACATCGAGGCTTACCTCCAAGCCTTCGAGAGGACGGCGGCTAGGGAGAAATGGCCCCATGAGCAATGGGCCAGCCTGCTAGAACCCTTCTGTCAGGCACGGCACAGAAGACCTATTAGGATCTGACGGCTGACCAGGTGACTCATTACGAGGGGCTGAAAAAGGAAATCCTGCGCTGGTATGGTTACACCATGATTTGTAGGGCACAAAGATTCCATGATTGGGCAGATCATGCTACAGCGTCCCCCCAATCCCAAATGCATGATATAATAAGGCTGGCCAAGAGCTGGCTAACTGCTTAACCACTGACGCTCACGCCCATTGAAAACGTGGTCATAGAAACATTTCTATGCTCTCTCCCATTCTAAGCTAAAAAGTTAGCAAGCCAAGCTAACCTGCAGAGTGCAGATCAGCTGATGGAACGGGTGGAAGGTTAACAGGTGGCTTTGGAGGTCCTGCACAGTGGACAACCACAGAAGGCTGAACCCTCCAAAAGGGTGGAGGACCACGCTGGGACCCCAGCCAAGGATGGGTACACACCAACAGCCAGCTCCCTGAGACGACGCCCCTTCCTGAACCTGGACAGCAGGAAGTGCTACGAGCGTCGCGAGCCGGGACACATAACCTGGAACTGTCCAAACCTCGATGTCCCGATACCTTCGACCTCAGCCAGTGAGGCCACCGGTCATCCCTGTGGCTTGCTGATGGCATGCTGGGCTGAGGAGAGTGGTCCTTCCCCTGTCACCCCGGTAAGAGCCAATGGAAAGGACACCACGACACTTTTGAACTCCGGGAATATGGTGACCCTGATCTGACCTGACTTCGCCTAGTCCCCGAACCTGACTGACACCATGGCCGTCACGTGCATACACAGTGAGACCAAGGACTATCCTACCACACTCCTCCACCTACAGACCACAAAGGGACAACACATGGGGCCTGTGGGAGTTGTCCCGAAACTGCTTGTTCCGGTCCTTATCGGGAGGGATTTCCCAATGTTCCACCAACTGTGGACCAGTATATCCGGAGACGTGCGGAACCGAGGGAACCAGAAGGGAGGAGTAAGCCGTAGAGGTGTGAGCGACGCCGAAGGAAGGATGTCTGGATGTATGGATTCCAGGAAGTGGACCCCAGGTGTCAACAGAACCCCTCTCAGAGGGTGACTCGGGTGAAGCAAGACTGGAGGAAGGTGTGGCGAGTCTGGAAGTTATGTTCCTGATGGACCATGAGGTGGCGCCAGAGCCCACCTCTCTAGCGGGCCGGTTCGGCATGGCCCAATTGGAGGATCCCAACCTGGCTAGCGTTCTCCAGCAGGTGACCATGGTGGATGGAAAGCCCATAGAGGGGTTAAGTCAGATCACCAACCCCCATTTTTCTATAAAGAAGAATGACGGAATGTATGGCGCACTCCCTCCTTCTTGGGTCTCACCTAGGGGTGGAGAAGACCTTAGACCGGATCAAGGCACGATTTTACTGGCCGAGTGTGAAGAGAGCAGTGGAGGATTACTGCTGCAGTTGCCCAGAGTGCCAGCAGGTGGTGCCAAAACCACACTTTCGCAGGCCCTTAATTCCCTACCAATTATTTCAGCCCCTTTCAGCAGGCTCGCAATGGACCTGGTGGGACCTCTACTCAAGAGCAACCGAGGGCACCAATACATCCTGCTGATTCTGGACTATGCCACCAGGTACCCGGAGGCCATTCCCCTGCGCACCATGGCCACCAAGGGAATCGCACGTGAGTTAGTCATGCTGTTACCCCAAGTGGGCATTCCCGACAAGATATTAACCGACCAGGGAACCCCATTCATGTCGTGAATAATGAAGGATCTCTGCAAACAAATGAAAATAACCCAGTTGTAAACCTCAGTGTATCACCCTCAGACCGATGGGTTGGTGGAAAGATTAAATCTAACCCTGAAGCAGATGCTAAAGAAGGTGATGGAGGCGAACGGAAAGAATTGGGACCAGCTGCTACCCTACCTGATGTTTTCGATCCGAAAAGTGCCCCAAGCTTCAACAGGGTTCTCTCCCTTTGAACTCCTATATGGGAGACGGCCCTGAGGACTGCTGGACGTGGCTAAAGAAGCCTGGGAACAGCAACCGTTGCCCCATCGAACCATGATGGAACACATGGAGGACATGAGAGACCGGATGTCAACCCTGTGGACCCTGGTACGGGAGCACATGCTGGAGGCCCAGGAGACTCAAGCGCGGGTGTACAACAAAGGGGCACAACGAAGAAACTTCCAGTCAGGAGACAAAGTGTTGGTGTTTGTCCCTACCTCAAAATGTATGTTTTTGGCTCGATGGAACGGGCCATACGAAGTCCTTAAGAAGGTGGGTGAAGTTAACTATATGGTCAGATAGCCGGGATGTAGGCATCTGACTCAGATTTACCATGTGAATATGTTAAAGAAATGGAATGCATGTACTATATTCTATTTCCCCGAAGAAGGCTACCACAGAGACCAAGCCGGCGGAGGTGCCGCTGGGGGAGCAGCTGAGTCGCAGGAGCTGACGGAGTTGGTTGGCCGGAACCAGGATGTGTTCTCCAGTGAACCAGAACACACCGATCTGGTACAGCACAGCAGCATCACAGAACCCGTGAAAAAGGTGAAGTTGAGACCCTACAGTCATACCAGAAGCAAAGAGAGAGGCCGTCAGGACTGAGGTAAATATGATGTTGGGAGCTGATATTATCGAAGAGTTGAATAGTGAGTGGTGCAGCCCAATAGTGTTGGTGCCGAACGGCACCATTCGCTTCTGTAATGATTTTAGGAAGGTAAATTAAATCTCAAAGTTCAACACCTATCCCATGCCTCGAATTGATGAACTAATCGAACGGCCATGGACCGCCCGATTTATCAGCATGCTCGACCTGACGAAGGGTTATTGGCAGGTGCCCTTAGCTCCCGCGGCGAAGGGAGAATACTGCTTTTG